>NW_028227271.1:28402500-28550000 GCF_978045245.1 Mus caroli
CCTCCCAAGATCAATGTCTAACCGGCTCTGACCTCCCATCAGACCTGTGGTTCAACCCCTCTGTCTGAGACCCAGCAGTGGAAGGACATCTTGTGTAAGGGCCCAAGCAGATATCAATCCTCCCCTACAAGGCAGGCAAGAACATGCCAGGAGCAGGCCCTGCATTTCCTCAACCCCAGCACACTCGCAGTGTGCCTAATGCTCTCAGGACTTTGCCAGCCCATCCCTCCTGAATGCCTCTAGGGCTCCTCTCAAGGCCCAGGGCTCATAGTTCACCAGAACGTGGATGTCTCCATAAACTGCTGCATCCATCTGTGGATGCAGATCAGAGGGAATTATCACAGTGTGTCTCAGAGACTGCAAGAGGTTTCAAGACAGGGAAAGCTACCTCACTTCCAGCTCCTCAGCTGGAGTTCGCTGCACCCACCTCTGAAATTACATATGTGCACAAGGGCCTGCTGCTGAGCTGGCCGAACTCTGCCCTGGACTTACAGTGGTCTGTGTGCTTCCTTGATCAGGATCTCCGTTTGTTCCGTCACTCTGGCCATATCTGCTGATGTTACATGTTGTCTTTCTTTGTTGTCCTCTTCTGTGATGAACTAGCAGATGGAATTCTGGCTTGCTTGCCGTGACTGCTCCAGACTACATCTGCCATTCCTTTGCAGGCTAGCCCACCACAGTAGGCATCGAACATCCTGTTCACACCCCCTGGACTCACTTGTGCCATGATGCTTCATGCATGTGTTGTATGTAGCACCCCCTAGCCAGCCTACTTTCTCAGGTAAGGGAGATGGGTAATGAGGCTGTAATAGGAGCTATAAACTAGACACCCCCCTATGCATAGACATGTGTATGTGTGTGCATGCACGTGCACGTACGTGTATGCGTGCACAGTAGGGTTTGCGGGTCCTTCAACATCTGTCTGGGTGGCTTATAGTCCATGTGTTGCTCCTGCACCCTGCGCTGCCACAAAGGTTCTGGGATTGAAGTAGAGGAGATGGGATCTAGCCAGTGTGCTGGGGCCAAGGCACAGAGAGCATGAGGGCTATCAGCCCTCAGTGGTACTCTTTCCCTGGGAACAGTCTGCTCTTGGTGATGACTTCTTCCTTGGTGTCCCCCTTTCCTTAGTGTCCCCCCCAGCGTCTCCTCTCCTTTTGGTGCACTGCCATTCTCAACAACTTTCTATGTAGGAACTTGGGCCCAGGCCTTGACCAGTTGCTGTGTTGTGGCTGCCCCTATTAAACAAGGCTTGGACACAGTGCATATGAGAATCTGTCTGTCCCAGCTTAGGGACCTCACCAGCTTGTCCCTTGGCTTTTCCTCTTGTGATGAAGGGCTTTCCTGCCTGGACTCCATGTCCTGCCCACTCAGCTTAGGGACTGAGGTTGTTGCACTTTCTGTGTCTCTGTGGCCTTTGCAATGGTCTTCGCTGTTCCCCTCCGTTTCCCCACACTCAGACTGACCACTCCTCTTCTAGCACCATGTGTCCTCTCTAGTTACAGCTTTTCCTGCCTTTGGTCTGAAAGCCAGTCAGGCAAAACATGGCGAGCTGAGCATTTCCAATAGACTTTATGCTTGCCCTCTAAATACATGATATGAAATATGACACACGAATATGAACATGACATGTCAGACCTAAGAACATGCTTGGGACCGGTTAACTGACACTCTCTGAGAGACCAGTTAGAGTATATTGGGATCAACTGGAAGTAATACCTACTGACAATCAGAACCAAACAACTTCACTGTTTTCTGGGTGATGGGGTGATGGGGTGATGGGGTGATGGGGTGATGGGGTGATGGGGTGATGGGGTGATGGGGTGGTGGGGTGATGGGGTGATGGGAGAAATCCATACCTGAATGTTCCATGTGACTCAGCCACAGGAAAGGCAGGCCTTAGGGTGTCCATGCTCTTGTCCCTAAGAACTCTCTTATGGATGGCCCCAAGGCCCCCTCCAGCACCTCCTAGCTCACCTACTTTCTCAGGTAAGGGAGATGGGTAATGGGAACAGCCAGGACCTGGTGCGAAGGCTCTCAGTGAAGGACGAGGCCCCTGTCAGTGACTGCACTTTGGCTTTTGCTGGCCTGAGAGTTGTGAATGTCAATCAGACAGGTTCTGTGCTTTCCGACTTGCCGTTTGAATCACCATGCTCTGCAGACAGCTAAGAGAAGGATAGGTATGGGACAGGCAGACAGGCAGTCGGGGGGCCAGGGAGGGAAGCTGAGGAGGCGGCCATACTGGATGGCTTGTGTTTCTTCCCATCCGAGACATCATGGTGGTGTCGAGTTTTATGACTTTTCCCTTTGGAGTCACATTGACCAGTTGTTTGTTTGTTTCAAGGAAGAAAGAATCCTGGGCAGATGAAACTGGAAATCATAAAGAAACAGAAAATGTAGGAGGAGCCTAACAAGGAGTGTTAAGGGTGGTCTGGAACTCAGGCCCCCTCAGAGCCAAGCAAGCACTATACCACTGAGCTGGGTCCCAGCCCTGGGTTAGAATGTTATTTACTTTCAGTCTTCTAGTCCAAACCCACATGGTTCTGCACATTCATAATTTTTATTCATAAACCTTTAAATCTGTATTTTGAATGTGAAAAACATTTTTTAAAAACTCTTTAGGTTTCATCTATCTCTTGAAAATTCCTTTTTCTTTCTTTCTTTTTAAATCTATTTATCTATTTTATGTATATGCATACACTGTAGATGTCTCCAGACACATCAGAAGAGGGCATCGGATCCCATTACAGATGGTTGCAAGCCACCATGTCGTTGCTGGGAATTGAATTCAGGATCTCTGGAAGATCAGCGAGTGCTCTTAACAGCTGAGCCATCTCTCCAGCCCCCTTTTTAATTTTTTTCTTAAAGATTTATTTCTTTATGTATTTTATGTCTATGTCCCAGAAGAGGGAAAGCATCAGGTACCATTTAGATGGCTGTGAGCCACATTGTCGTTGCTGGGAATTGAACTCAGGACCTCTGGAGGAGCAGCCAGAGCTCTTAACTGCTAAGCCATTTCTCCAGCCCATGGAAAGTCTTTTTGGCCACGTGTTGATGAATTGGAAAATGCGGGAGCTGGTGAGATGGTTTAATGGGTAAAGACACTTGGAGTAATCTGACTCATGCGTTGTCTTCAGATCTCCATGCGTGTGCTGTAGCCTGTGCGAGGGTGTGCGCACCCAGTAAATCAATGTGATTGGAAAAACACATCCTTAGTGTTTAGGCAGCATGCATTAATTTCTCAGTTCTGGAGGACTGTAATTGTCTGCAGCTTGCTGCTTCCATTCATTGTGGGGGTGTTCATAGCTCCTGAACGTTGGAGTTGATGCCGGACTCTGGGTGGGCAACCTGTCCTATTCATAGGGCAGCTTTGGCATGCCTCTCACTCTGGAGGTCACTTTGGCCTCCTGTGGACACACCTTGGTGGCCTTTCTTTTTTTTTTTCTTTATTAATTTATTTATTCACTTTACATTACTATCACTACCCTCTCCTCCCAGTCCTCCCTAACAATTCCCTCCCCCATCCCCAGTCCCTTCCTCCTCTGAGAGGGTGGAGCTTTCCCCATGTCTCCCAATTCTGACACATTAAGTTTCTTCAAGACTAGGCATATCCTCTCCTTGGTAGCCTTTCTTATGTTGTTAACGACATTCCCACTTTGGGTCACGTCATATAAACACTCATGGTGTGAATGCTTTGTCTTGTAACTTGAAGTTATGATCCAAAGAAGAAGAGAAACCCCAGGCTAGGGTGACCCTGTCACGAAGTGAGGTTTGTCTTCTTGTCCTTTTCCTGTGTGGTTAGTAAGGATGCCAGGGCAGGGTGGGTAAGAGAGATCTCGCTTCTGTTCCGAGAGCCTGGCCAGGCTGTGGAACTCAGGCCTGTAGTCTTTGTTTTGGTCGCATAGGAATCCAGAGATGGTGGAACAGGTTGGTAATGTGAGCCACATTCAGACACGTGAGGAAATTCAGTCCTTGAAGATTCGTGTGATAGCCCTCAGGGGACTGTTCTCTCTCTCTCTCTCTCTCTCTCTCTCTCTCTCTCTCTCTCTCTCTCTTCTCCCTCTCTCTCTCTCTCTCTCTCTCTTCTCCCTCTCTCTCTCTCTCTCTCTCTCTCTCTCTCTCTCTCTCTCTCTCTTTCTCATGCTGTGGGCCCTTTGTGTGTGTTTGGTCTTGTTTTACATAGATGATCCTGTTGGAAATAGCCGTACATTTGGTGCCAGTGCCTACAGCCGTTGGCTCCTCTGAGAGCTGAGTGGCTGCGGTTAGAAGGGTGAGGCTTGCTGTGAGTTGCTGTGAGTTCCTTCACCTCCCGTCTGTTTTGCTACTTTGTTTTCAGCTGCTTCCCTGTGACTGGAGGAGAGAGAGAGAGAGAGAGAGAGAGAGAGAGAGAGAGAGAGAGAGAGAGATGTGAATGTCTGGAGGGGGAAAGCACAGAGTTTTGTTTTGAATGGTTGGAGACCAGGAACTCACGGCCCTGCTGGCCACAGTGACATCTCAGCTCTCAGAGTGGACAGAGTCAAATTTAAACAGTTCGCGTTAGCATCTGAGGAGAACCACTCGGGAGCTATGGACCTGGCCTTGAGGCTGGGAAGCAGTTTAATTCAATGTCTGATCTGCAACAGTCAAACTGTGCTGCTGAGTTCCTGATAAGGGGATGGGCCGTTCCCTCTTACTTTGGCCCCAGGGGCAATCCTGGTGTGAGCTGTGTGCTCCCGTCTAAGGATACGTGCCGGTGTTGGCATCCAGGCTTCTTAAGCTACTGACTTGTTTAAGTGGAGACAGAGACTGGGGTTTTTGTAGTGAAACATCACAAGTTTCAAGTGCTATTGCAGTTTTGCAGAACTGTAAACATTGTGTTGGCCGATGTGGCTCTGGCTGAAGCCTCAGTTTCCGAGTGAGTTCTGTGACCCAGGCTGACCTCCAGCTCATCCCGTTTCCTCAGGAAACATCAGGACAGTGTAGAGGTCTTCCTTGTATGTTCTTATTATAAATCCCAAAGCCCTCATCTTTGTCATTTTGAGGCGGCTGAGCGGCGCTGATCTGTATTCACAGCCTCAGGCAGCCCTCACCCCTCTCTATTTCAAAGCTCCTCCATCACTGCAAAACCAGGAGTTTCTTCCCAGCTCCTTTGTCTGCAGCCACTGCTTTGCTTCTGGTCTGTGGGCATACTTTGGACATTTCAGATGAACAGAGCCCTACAGCATCTGCCCTTCTGTGCCAGCATTTGTCCGGTTAGCATGCTTTCAGGTTCTGTCTACCTTGCAACTGCTAGGACTTGGGTCCTTCTCAAAGCTGGAAACTGTTGTATCGAACAGATACCTCTGTACGTTGCTTCGTCTTTTGGCTGTTGGATTCTTTTCTCTTTTGACCTGTGAACTCTGGCTCAAGCACGCTTGCTTCAGTACCTATTTTCAGCGACCCCACTGGAAGTTCAGTTAGTGTTCTGCTGAGGACCAGAACAGAGACACTGGATGTGTATCACAAAGAGGACTGACTAGATCGGCTTACACAATATAGGTAGTCACTCCATAATGGCCGTCTCACACTAGAGATAATGAGAACCTGTGGTTGCACCCTCACAAGGCTGGAGATTCTTGGAGAGGCACCCATCTTCAGTCCACAGGAATGGGTCTGATGTTGGTGACGGATGGCAGCCACAGGGCAGATTAACTCCAGAGATGTGAAGGCACATGTGTGGTTTGGGGGAAAATAATGTCTCCCCACAGTCTCAGGTACTGGAACACGTGGCTCCCAGCTGATGGCGACAGGGAGGTTTAGATGATTCAGCCGGCGCTGGAGGAAGTACGTCACTAGGGGAGGGCTCAGAGTTTAAAAGCCCTGAGTACTTCCAATTTGCTCTTTCCGCTTCACGAGGGTGGTTGAGATGTGAGCCCTCAGCTCCCTGTTTTTGCTGCCGTGATTCCCTGCACAACGAACATGTGTGTCCCTGAAACCCTAAGCCTAAACATACCCTTCTTTCTGTAAGTTGCTTTTGGTCCTAGTGTTTTATCACAACAACAGAAAGCAGGCAGGAAGGGACTATGGAAATACTGACCTTTCTTATATCTTGTCTGACACTGCAATATAGCGCACACTTTTAGGGTGGGTTTTCCCATTTCAATGAATATATTCAAGAAAATCCCTCCCAGGCATGCCTAGAGGCTTAGGCTCTGATTCCAGATCCAGTCAAATTGACTAACAAGACTAGTCATTGTGCTGAAGGATAGCCGAGCCTTTCTCAAGCAGCCTGACCTGACACTTCATACTCTCACCAGCAGTGTGTCTTCACACTACACACCCTGACACCCCACCTCCTACATCCCCACACCCCAAACTCCATACCTCACACCCTACACCCCTACAAACCCTCCCCCACCCCCAACAGTACTTGTTGGTTTTCGTGTTGTCCTACTAGGTGTGAAATGGTAATTCATTGTAGTTTTAAATTATCTTTTTAATTCTCCAACATATAACACATGCTCCACTATGTTCATAGAAGCCTTATTTATAATAGCCAGAAGCTGGAAACAACCCAGATGTCCTACAACAGAGGAATGGATACAGAAAATGTGGTACATTTACACAATGGAGTACTACTCAGCTATTAAAATCAATTTCATGAAATTCTTAGGCAAATGGATGGAACCAGAAAATATCATCCTGAGTGAGGTAACCCAGTCATAAAAGAACACACATGGTATGCACTCACTGATAAGTGGATATTAGCTCAAAAGCTCAGAATACCAAAAAGATACAATTCACAGACCACATGAAGCTCAAGAAGAAAGAAGACCAAAGTGTGGGTGCTTTGGTCCTTCTTAGAAAGGGGAACAAAATACTCATGGGAGCAAATATGGAGACAAAGTGTGGAGCAGAGACTGAAGGAAAGGCCATCTAGAGACTGCCCCACCTGGGGATCCATCCCATATATAGTCACCAAACCCAGACATTATTGTGAATGCCAAGAAGTACATGCTAACAGGAGTCTGATATAGCTGTCTCCTGAGAGGCTCTGCCAGTGCTTGACAAATACAGAGGTGGGTGCTTGTAGCCAACCATTGGACTGAGCATGGGGTCCCCAATGGAGGAGCTAGAGAAAGGACTGAAAGAACTGAAGGGGTTTGCAACCCCATAGGAAGAACAACAATATCAACCATCCAGATCCCCCCAGAGCTCCCAGGGACTAAACCACCAACCAAAGATTACATATGGAGGGACTCATGGTTCCAGCTGCATATGTAGCAGAGAATGGCCCTGTTGGGCATCAATGGAAGGAGAGGCCCTTGGTCCTGTGAAGGCTCAATGCCCCAGTGTAGGGGAATTCAAAGGCAGGGAGGCAGGTGTGGGTGGATGGGTGGAAGAACACTCTCATAGAAGCAGGGGAGGGAGGATAGGATAGGGGGTTTTAGGGTGGGGGAACTGGGAAAGGGGATAACATTTGAAATGTAAATGAAAATATCTGATAAAATTTTTAAAAAAAAAAATCTAAAAAATAAAGTAAAAAATAAAAGCAGCTGGGCGGTGGTGGCGCATGCCTTTAATCCCAGCACTTGGGAGGCAGAGGCAGGTGGATTTCTGAGTTGGAGGACAGCCTGGTCTACAAAGTGAGTTCCAGGGCAGCCAGGGCTATACAGAGAAACCCTGTCTCAAAACAAAACAAAACAAAACAAAAATAAATAAAATAAAAGCATACTGATACACTAAAAAATATATATTTTAAACATTTTGGGGGGGAGCGGGGGAGGAGCCATGCTGTACTTGTGGAGGAGTCTGTCCCTGGGATCAAACTCAGGTTAGCAGGCTTGGCAGAAAATATCCTCACCCTCTGAGACATCTGGCCAGCCCTACAGCTTTAAGTTTATTCTGCTTTGTTTGGGAATTCTTTCTCACTAAGTAGCCCAGGATGGCCTTTCTGCTTCTGCATCCCCAGAGTTAGGACTCTACAGATGCCCTCCACTATGCCCCGCTCTTTGTAGCTTTCTTCCTTTCTTTTTTTGTTGTTGTTTTTATTATTTTTTAAAAGATGTATTGATTTATTTTACGTATATGAGTACACCATTGCTCTCTTCAGACACATCAGAGGAGGGCGTCCGACCCCATTACAGACGGTTGTGAGCCACCATGTGGTTGCTGGCAATTGATCTCAGAGCCTCTGGAAGAGCAGTCAGTGCTTTAAACCGCTGAGCCTTCTTTCCTGCCCCAACTTTCTAATAGTGGTGATTTGGGGGCGTGGGAACAGGAAATCACACTCAGGCCCAGGGCCTCACACACAGTAGGCACTTCTGTTTTACCCTTAAATTCAACTCCAACCCAGAAGTTCGTCATGTTGGTGATTCTAGTTGACCTGCTTTATTTCCAGTTGGTTTACATGTGGTGTCATATTTAAGATGTCATTGTCTCCTTGGCTCATCGTCCTAGAGATTTACACCCTTGCCTTTATAGTCCAGGCTGTTGCCGTTAGGTCTCGGGCGTGTGATGGGAAGAATTTGAACTTGGTTCTATGCATGCTGGCAGCCAGCACCATCTGCGGTTGGATGGTGGAGTCCCTGCTTGATGTCGCTGCTGATAGACACAGGGGTCACATTCAGACTCTCGTGCCCCAATGGCCTGTGTCTGTTCCACACTAGGACTATGAGGTCTTGACTACCACAGCTTTGAGGCTTGCACGGCAGGAAGGGAATCCTCCATCCAGCTTTGTTCTTGGGTTTCAAGACAGTTTTTATTATTCTTGGTCTCTTATTGTTTCCGTGAGGATTTTTTTTTTTTTTGACCAGCTTGTCAATTTCTGCCACCAAAAAGCCAGCTGGGCTCATGGTGGAGACTATGTTATTAGGTCACTTTGGGATCAATTGTGGGTGCTGGGAACTGAACGTGGGTTCATCAAGTGCTCTTAATTATTGAGCCATCTCTCCAGCCCGTGATTTTTTTCTTAATATTTATTTATTTATTGTATAAGTACACTGTTGCTGTCTTCAGACACACCAGGAGAGGGCATCGGATCCCATTACAGATAGTTGTGAGCCACCATGTGGTCGCTGGGAATTGAACTCAGGAAGTCTGGAAGAGCAGTCAGTGCTCTTAACCACTGAGCCATCTCTCCAGCCCTGTTTTTCTGTTTTAGTTTATTTCCTCTTTGGCGAATGATTAAGCTTTTCTAAAGTTAATTTTTTTTCAAAAGTTTAAAAAGTATTAAATTTTAAACAAAGAAGGAAGGGGGAGAGCTGGCTCAGTAGTTAAGAGTACCTCCTGCTCCTGCCTTTGACTCCCAGTGCACAGGCACATGTGGGAGTACACACACACACACACACACACACACACACAAAATAAAATACACACAATAAGTAAACACACAAATAAATAAACACACACAAATGAAAATAACAAAATAAATCTTTTCATTTTCCTTTTATTTTATATGTATGGGTATTTTGTGGTATGTATGTCTCTGTGCCACATTCATACCTGGCATCTGTGGAGGTCAAAAGAGGGTGTCAGATTTCCTGGAATTAGAGTTACCGATGGCTGTGAGCTGCCATGTGTGGGTGCTGGGAATTTGTCTTGGTTAGGGTTACTACTGCTGTGGTGAAACACCATGACCAAAGCAAGTTAGGATATAAAAGGGTCTGTTTGGCTTACCCTTCCACAACACTGGTCATTATCAAAGGGAGTCAGGACAGGAGGGGTCTCTAGTAAGAGAGGAACCTGGAGCCAGGAGCTGATGCAGGGGCCATAGAGGAGAGCTGCTTACTGGCTTGCTTCCCATGGCTTGCTCAGCCTGCTTTTTTATAGCACCCAGGACCACTAACTTGGGAATAGCAACTCTCACAATGGCCTGGGCTCTCCCCTATTAATCACACATTAAGAAAACATCTTCCAGGCTTGCCCACAGCTGGGTCTTATGGAGGCATTTTCTTAATTGAGGTTCTGGCCTTTCAGACGACTCCAGCTCGTGTCAAGCTGACATAAAACTATGCAGCAATAAACGGAAACTGGGTCCTCTGGAAGAGCAGCCAGACTTTAATAAACTAATTAGAAGAGAGCCACAAAGTGTAGCCAAATGCATTTGGACTTTTGATCCTGTTTTATACCAAGGTTCAGAGGCGGTGCGTCCACCAGTTGGCTGCCTAGCATGGTCAAGACCTGGGGTTCAGCCCTGTAAAAATCAAAACTAGAAAACCCAGGGCAGCTGAGGCACTCCAAGAACTCTCTGGGAACTGGCTGCTTTCAGAGCGTGACAACGGTATCTTGGCTGTTGTTTAACAGATCAGCCCTGCCGTGTGAGGTGCTGCTGAGGTGTCTGTGGGTGAGGCGCCGTGTGTGCTGGGTGGAGTTGCTTCTCAGAACTCCCATGGATGTCAAGGAAGCACTCTGAGCAACTACACTGTTGGGACCATCTTTATATTAGAACAGTGGATTTGCAGGAGCTGAGAGTCAGGGGAATCCATTGCACCGGTACCTCTATTTTGTCAGAAGTGTTCCTTCATCAAAAACAGCTCTGTCTTTCCAGCAGCCGAGAGGCACGGCAGGCTGGAATCTGCTCTATGGTCAGCTTCATAGCTGTGCTGACATTTGGCCAGATCTGCTCTGTTGCTTCTATGAGACCCCTTTTCCTCAAAGTCAGCGGGGGTAGGAGGCGGCATGTGTGTGTGTGTGTGTGTGTGTGTGTGTGTGTGTGCATGCACGCGCACCCACACACTCTGAGTCCCTGAAAGAAAGTGCTTTACAAGGCCTCGCTCCTGTGAGAAGCCTTCCTTTGTCAGCCTCTGCACAACCGACAGCTGATTGGGTGAAGGTCCTGTCAGCTCAGAACACCTTGGGGTGGTCAGATTCCAGCGGTGGCCATACCCCACAGCTGGGTCTGAAGGAAAGCTTGGAAATAACTCTGCCCAGTGAGAGTGGCCACTGGGTCACAAACGCTACAAGGACTGAGTCTGGACTGAGCCCGTGGCTGAGGGCAACAAGGCAAGGCTGGAAATTCTGCTTGAGCCTGAGGCTTTTATTCTCTTGTTATCCTCTATCGACTCTCAGAGCACAATTTATGGTCACTGTGCTGGTGACAGGGACACAGAGGCAGAAGTTTGGTATAGAGCTGGCCTTCCCTGATGGGGAGGGCTGCTGGGCTCTCTGGGACAGGGAGAGGGACTTTCCTACCCCGGGAGCCCACCTTCCACATTGTAGGCTCCCACCCACCCAACAGCAGCACCGACGGCAGCAGGCTTCTTAGTCTCCTTAGTGAGTCTGAGGTTTGAGTTGGGTGGCCCATCTTTGCACACGGGTCCCGAGCGCCCAGCCAGGTCAGTGGCGGCCCCTCCAAGCCTTGACTGGGGGGTTTCTGTTTCTAAACTGCCTGGAAGACTCACCCCTGGAATCTCAGGGGTTGGGAGGTGGAAGTGGGGAGATCAGGAATTCAGTGTCATCTCCAGCTACCTAGTGAGTCTGTGGCCCGCCTGTGCTGCGTGAGACTCCTCTCCTCTGAGAGGGAACCTCCTGCAATGTACCCTCACCTCCCGCTGGAGATCTTTTCAGCTCTCTGCTGCTCCAGCCTTTAACATCTATTTTACGGTCTCCCAGAATCTTGGAAAGCAGATTTGAAGGCGTGATCCAAAACCCTGGTCCCTAGTCTCTTCTGGTGCAGTGGGCGGTTCTCACTCTCTGCTCTGAACATGACCTGTCAAGGGCTCTGGTCTCAGACGTCTTGCAGGGAAACCCAGCAGCTGTGGAGCAAGCAGTGCCTTCCTCTTTGGCCTCTTCTGAGCTCTTCACGAAGGCTGATGGACCTCTGAGCTAAAGCCTCGGTCCCACAGGAATTGAGAAATGACCTTCTTCTCATGAGTTCTCATGCACAGTGACAAACAGCAATTGTTCCTCTGCAAACCTGCCTCAAAGCAAGGCACGCCCCGCTCCCCGACCCCTTCTGTGTCTCCAGCCAGGATAGTGTGACACGGTGGGTCAGTCAGCCCGCTGAGGAAAAACAGGCTGCTCCCAGAGTGACCTCAGCCTCTAGGACAAAGCTTTCTGTGCATAGCTACTACTCAGAAGTCGGGTGGAGCTAAAGAGATTCGGATTTTTCTAGAAGTCGTGCCAGTCATTGGGCTCTATGTGGAAAAGAGGCACGAGTGGAGCTTTGCCATCTCCCTGGTGACTGATCTTCTCAGACGCTTCAAGTGTGAACTCCCCCCTCTCTTGTGTTCTAAAACTGTGTCGTGTGCTCTTGTATATTTTATGAAAGCCCTGAGTGGGTGCTAAACTTTACTACTCAAATTAATGCAAGACGTATCTGTGTTTTAATTTAAAACAGAGACAAACTCTCTGCCGAAGTGCCAGCCAGCGGTGTGGGAGTGCAGCCTGGGGCTCCCAGAGGTTCTGCTCTATGTGGGTGTGAGTGACACCTCACGGTGACTGTGTGTGTGTGTGTGTGTGTTTGAAAGGATCTGGCAGGGCCAGACAGTTCTCCATGGGTTGGGCTTGCTTCTGCTGGGGAGATCTGCACTCAGGCTGGTCTCCTTGGATTCTTGCATCTAGAATCCCTGCTTCTGTAAAGCTTGCAGTTCTGCTTGTAAAGGTGGGTCTCAAGGATGGCCTGGCCAGTGACTAGAGGGTGCCACGTGTGCGCTGGGCTCAGTAGCTAGCGTTTGCCTGCAGACGCCACAGGTACCGTCCACCTTGAGCCTTGGGTTGTCCCAGGCCATGACAGAGTTGCATCTGTGAAGGGGCAGGGTAGCAAATTCAGTTCTCTTTAGCACTATGTTCCAGAACAACCTGGCTTAGTGTGTTAAAATGGGAATGGCTGGCGTGTAAGAAAGAGACAGGTCCATCGCTGCACATGGAAGCTGTTCATCAGAGACTCGGTGGCAGAAGCACAGACCTAAGTGGCAGGAAGACCAATGGATCCTCAGATTATAACCATTCCTTACAAGTTTATTTACCAATGTTGTGTGAAGTGTAGACAGGTTCTGTAAGAAATAGCTAGTCCTGGATATTTAGAAGTGGCTGATGCATTGATTGCCTAAGATCAAGTGTAGAAGTACTTGATACATTTTTACAGTAGAAATAGAACCACACTGTGTAAATAGCTTTTTAAAATTATATTATCATCTATTATGTATGCGTGTGCGCCATGGTGTGCTTGTGGAGGTCAGAGGACAATTTTGCAGAATCGATTCTCTGCAACCTTTACACGGGTTCTGGGATGAAACCCATCTTGTTATCAGGATTTACCCACTGAGCCATCTTGTTGGCCCCTTTTGTAAATGATTCTTAGAAACATGGAAAGTGCATGCTTTGGCACTTGGGCAATGGGATGGTCCAACTACCTCTGAGAACAGTGTGCTGTTTGTACTTGGTCAGGTGTTGGGGTTAGGGGGAAGAAAGGGGGAGGGTCCCGTCACTGATACTCCTTGGCGTATGCTAGAAAACTTCAGCTGTCCATGACCCTGTGTGCCATGTGCGGCTCATTGATGTCTTGTACATGTTACACACACACACACACACACACACACACACACACACACACACACACACATACACATGCACATACTGGGCAAATGCATCCTAATTTTATTTTATTTTATTTTTGATTTTTTTGAGACAGAGTTTCTCTGTGTAGCCCTGGCTGTCCTGAAACTCACTCTGTAGACCAGGCTGGCCTTGAACTCAGAAATTCGCCTGCCTCTGCCTCCCAAGTGCTGGGATTAAAGGCATGCACTACCACGCCTGGCACATCCTAATTTTATAATACCTAGATTTTAAATACTAAATCAGTTGCCAATATAAACAAACAACAAAATAGCCAGGGCATGGTGAAGCATCTTCTCTCTGATTGTCTCAGTCAGATGCTGCCTAAGGGTGTGGCTCACTCACTGTATATTTTCCCTTATGGAGAGTCCCCAGGTTCCTAGGAGATGCCAGACAAGAAGAAGGTGGTCTTCAATGAACATGGGGTAGATCTCTGTTAGGCCATACCTCAAGACCCAAGAGCAGGGCATGAAAGAGACAACAGCTATGTGCTCTCCTGGGGACAATAGCTGGGGTGGGAGCTGTGTGAAAGTCTAAAAGGATGGGAAGAAAAATAAAAAGAAGAAATCTGAAGAGGAAGAGAAGAAAGGACTTCAGAAGATGCCTTGTCCAGAGACAGCCAGTTGTCAGCTTCACGAACAGCACTGCCCCTGGAAAGTTTGGCCAGACCCAGGAGCCAGGAAGACTGGGTCTGGAGAGGAGCAGGAACCACTGGGGAGGAGGTGGCTGATGTGTGTGACCTGAAAAGGCCAAGAGAGAAGAAAATGGCAGGTTGGGTGGGATCACAGAGTCGGGAGACTGGAGTCAGGGTTTGGTAAGTCTAAACTGGAGACTTTGGGTCCCAAGAGAGAGAAGAAAGGGAAGGCAGTGGTAGGTCGGGAGAAGACCACAGGAGAGGGGAAAGCAGTGTGTGTGGGATGAGGGGAGGCCCCCGGTGTGTGTGTGTGGGACTGGACCTGGACATAGAGCCTGCCCAGAGACATATGTGCTGTGAGAGTGATCTTGTTAGGTACCGCCAAGGCTGGTGCAGCATGCAGAACCAGGGAGGCAGTGCAGCCAAGAGTCTCAAAGAGATTACAATAAGCTGGGCGCCGCAGGGGAAGAGTCCCAAAGAGAGTGGCGATCTGGGGAGCTTTGAGAGGAAGCAGAGAAAAAAAAAATCCACACGTGGAGGGCCGGATAATAAGGAAACAGCGAGAGCCATTGGCTAACCTCAGGGCCATGGTGGGGCAGTTTTCTGTGCTGTGGATGGTTGGGGAGGTGCGAGCTGAAATTCAGAGGAGCCTCGTTTGAAGTGGAGCTTCAATGGGTGTGCGTTCACATGCACACAATGTGTGTGTGTGTGTGTGTGTGTGTGCAAATGAAGACCAGAGGACAACCTCAGGTGTCAGTCAACCTACTGGAACTCACTAATTGGCTAGGCTGGCTGGCCATCAAGCCAGCCTGTCTCTGCCTCCCCAGAGCTGAGGTTACAAGAGTGTGCCACCTCGCTTTTCAACATAGGTGCTAGGGCTCAAACTCAGACCCTTATGCTGGTGCAGCAAGCACTCATTGGCTGTGCCATCTCTCCAGCTGCTGCAGTGGAGTTTTGAGCTGTGGGTTTCAGGGGCGCCAGGGAGAGAGGCGGTTGAAGTCTCTGAGTGTGTATGTGTCTGCCTCGCTCTGATCAGAGGAGGTGCTGGAGGAGGCTGAGATTCAGAGAAATTAAACTTGTCTAGTAAAGAGCAGATGGTGGACTCCCACTGGCAGACACAGGCCATTGTAGCCCATCAAGTTGAGGAAAGCGATGTGAAAACGCTTGTATGTTACTCATAATGAGATGGTTGCATTGAGTTTGTATTCAAGTCAAATGTCTTTGCTTATCCTGAAATGTGGCTTCTACACAATGAAGCCCTCCCCACCCTCCAGCTCTCTGTTGGCGGCTACCACGTGTGAGTGGACACTGCTGTCACAGAACAGCCTTATGATGGACTTTGGGCTCAGGAGGTCTGACTGTCAGCTCCAGCATTCATCATTGTCTACCTGAAATTCTTCCTCAAACCTGGTCTCAGTTGCAAAGCAGGGCTCCTTTTACCTGCTATGAGGATATGAACGCTGGGAGGCCATGCTCCCCAACTGTGACAACTCCAGCTGGTCTTCAAGGGTACAAGGGACAGCCAGCTACAGACCTGGAATGGCCAGAGTCTTGCTGGTCTGTTGATTGTATTCAGCAAACTTTTTGTAGTACTGGCCGTTTCCAGCAGGGGGCCCACTAGCCTCTCCCCGGCTCTGTTCCTGCTTCGGGCCGCTAGATGTCAGTAGGAATCCAGTGAGTTGGTAACCGTGGGCGGGACCTACAGGATAGGCTAGCTTTTTCCTGCCGGTCTCTGTCTCATTTTTTTACCTTTCCTGTTCACCACTTTCTTGCAGGCCTGTGTGCTGTTTCAGTGGAAATACCAAGGCTGCCTGCTGCTGGCTCGGGGAGCAGCTGTCCGCGGATTAGGAGATTTTTGTTGCTTGGTACAAATGTCTTGAGATCTTGGTACACATGTCTTCAGATCTGAATGTGTTGAATGGGGGAGCCTATGGCTTATGGCCCTGGTCTCTTGGCGGCAAACCTAGGCAACAGCAGTTTTTGCAGGACTTCCAGTGCTGTTGGTCAGTCGCCTAGAGGAAGTTGCTTTGAGCAGGGCAGCTGGTGTCTGCAACTGCGTCCTCCTGGAGGTGCGGGCACTCGGTGTTTTGCCACTTAGATGGGTAGATAGGGCCCTCTGACCATGTGCCTCATGACTTCTTCAGGTTGCCGTGGCAGGTAGAAGCGCTGGGAGAGGAGCACTGCTCGGCCCTGGCTGGGAACGCCTTCCCAAGGTGGGCGGGGCAGAGCGGGACTCCCGGACGAGTGGGGGCGGAGCTCTGTCAGAAGGGCGTGGCCTCGGAAAGCGGGCAGCGCCCACGCATGCACGCACACGCATGCTGCTGCTGTGGCTCAGAGCCCTGTGCCGGCGTTTCCAGCATGTGTCCTGCCGCGTCTCTTCCCGTCAGGTGTCCCGGGTCGCGAAGGCGAACAGAGCCGGGTAAGGCGGGTGGGACGGAGCTCAGGAGACAGGGCTCAGTGACTTGCCGAATCCTGCTCCTGTGCCTGGCCACACCGGACACGTTGGGAAAAATCGGTCACCCATGTGATTGGGCCTGGGCCTCCAGGCTGCCGCGTTCGGTTTGGAGGAAGTCCCCTTGGAGTGTGGTTCCCAGATTCCCTGATTGGTCTCAGGCCCACTCCACGATTCTTACACTCTTTGTCACGTGGCCTTAGCTTTCAGTACCTACCCCACGTCACCAGCCTGCCCCGAGGGACTTCCTAGGGGTTGGGATGGCTGTCCAGGCTGAGATTATATGTGAGATTCTGATTTTTCAACCTTTCCCTCGTGTACTGAGGTTCCCGGAAGCGCCCAGCTCTGGGTTGTGGGATTGTTGCTCACAGCACTTGGGGGAGGGGGGTGTCCTGGTCTAATCGCTGGAGTGGTGGGTGGGTTCACAGCGAAGACAGCCCTTCCAGGGCCAGCCATTACAGCTGACCTGCTGACCTGCTTTTGGTAGCTCAGCCCCGGACTGGGGCAGCTAAGCTCTTAGGCTCTAGAAATTCCAGGGGAAAGACAGGGCTGTCCTGATTCTCCAAATGGGGCTGAGTTGTGGCCTCTAGGAGAAGACGCAGGGCCGCACAGCAGGACCTCGGGGTAACTTGCTTGATGCTCTTCTCCAGTGGGACAAAGGAATGTCACCCACGCCGCGCCACAGTAGTTGTTTATAGCCCCAATCTCAATGTCCTTGTCTGTGAAATGGGGATGGCCATAGACTCCGCCTAGCAGTTTGGGTGATGAGCTTGCTGCTCAGTGTAGGTTCTGAGGTGCTTGTCCACATTTTATGACATCGAATTGGGCTGAATGTTGGAGGGAAGCTGCCTGAGTCGTGTCACGAAGCACTTCCGCATGCAGACAACAAACTGTTCCCCACCTAGACCCACATGAGAAGTGGAATGGGATTTAAACCCCTATCTCTGGGAACCTTTGGCCACCACTTTTCTCTCTTTCCCTCCTTCATGGTTCATGGGACACCTCTCACCCCTCAGGCATCCAAATTCTGGCTACTTTGCAAGAGCTGCTCTGTTTATGAAGCCCGGCCCCGCTCCTTACTTTCTCACAGCACACCTGGAATTGTTTTCTGGCTCAGGACATGGTCCCTTGTCCCCTGACCTCCCCACCTATGTTCACTTTCAGGCATTGTAGCTCCACCACACCTGGTCCCTTCTTTGCAGGAACAGCGAGAAAAGCCCTTTAAAAAACTATTTGTCGCGGGGCAGCAGTGGTGCACGCCTTTAATCCCAGCACTTGGGAGGCAGAGGCAGGTGGATTTCTGAGTTCAAGGCCAGCCTGGTCTACAGAGCGAGTTCCAGGACAGTCAGGGCTACACAGAGAAACCCTGTCTCGAAATTCAAAAAAAAAAAAGAAAAAAAAAAGTCAAACCAGACATGATCGTTTATACTTATAATCCCAGCATTTGGGAGGCTGAGGCAAGAGCGTTTCAAGTTTGAGGTTAGTTTGGGCTATATAATCTCAACAAACAAAAATAACATGTTCTCTATTTTCCTGATCCTTTCTTTCCTCAAACCAGCAGACCTCTTGCCCCTCACAGGATACAGAGTTGAGCCAACCAGGCCCACCAGGATGGCTGCCTGGGAGCCCAGCATGCGCCTGGGAAACCCTCACCCAGGTTGTAGGAAGGCTCATGTCTGAGTCTGCCTCCTCCCTTCCTGCCTGATGCGCCCCTGGGATTGCTCATGTGTCCGTTCTGATAGCCGAGTCCTTACTGCTAAGAAACCACCCATGCCCTGTCCCACCTTCTCCCAGGATCTCAGTATCCTGCTTACCTTGGTGTCTGCATCCCAGGCCCTGGTGCAGTGCTGGCCTAGGACAGACTCAGATGAACAGGCCGGGAGAGTTCCTGTAGTTAGGTTGTGGCCTCATGCTGGGCTGTGCCCTACTGGCTCCAGAGTGGGCCTAGCCTGGGAGAGGATGCCCTGTGTTGGGAGGATCGGGAGACAAACTGCGCAGACCTTGCAGGGAGCCAGCCAGGGCATGCTGTGTTGGTGCCGGCAGAGTTAGGTCACACACAATGGCCGTCCCTTCTTCAACAGCCCCTGAGGTGCCCTGCCTCTGTCCCTGCCCTTGCTTTCCTTACCTCTCTGCTTCCCTGTGCATTGTTAGAGTCATGTCGTTCATCTCCTTGTTCCTCACAGGCAGGGCTACCCATACCAGCCACTCTTAGTTACCAGGTGTGATGGCTACGCCTGGGAAGAGATTTCAGAGGGATGAAGCTAGGGATCCCTTGAGCCTCAGAAAAGGGCACTGTCCCGCCCCCCCCTCCGCCCCCACTTCTACTCAGCTGGGGCCCCTGAGTTTGTACCCTGGCAGATGCGCACTGGAGAATGGCAGCCTGACAGCTTTTTGAGCCCCGCCCCCTTTCAGGCATTATCTTCCTCCTAGATAATAGGCCAGAGGCCTGGTGTGAGTGCCGTGCTCCACATAGGTGCTCTCCTGTCTTTTCAGGTGGGAAGAAACGAGCAAGAGCAGTGTGAAGTGGAGGCAGCTGGAGCACAAGGGCCCGAACTTCACCCCGGCCTACGAGCCCCTTCCTGACGGAGTGCACTTCCTCTACGATGGTGAGGACCAGGGGGTGTGCACTCCCACGATTGGGCTGCCTGGTGCTTTGGGCTGATTTCTTTCCGTACATGGTTTGTATGCCGAGAAGGCTTGCTGACCTTCCCAGCATAGGGTGCAAAGTCCTCTTCCCTGCCTGGGGTTCAGAAGTTCCTGACGGACTGGCGGATAGCAGGGGTCAACGCTGGAGTGCCCCAGAAAGTGTGTGTGTGTGTGTGTGTGTGTGTGAGAGAGAGAGAGTGTGTGTGTAGATGACCATTGGCAGGCTGCTACAAGAAAGGAGAGACATAGATTTGTGCTTCGGGGACACAAATTGTATCCAGACTTGCCCAGGTTTGGGTGAGCTGCTTTGGTCTCCCAGGCTCTTCTCTGTACACTCCTGGCAAAAGGTGGTAGAGGAGATACACTGTATGCCGTGTGTGTCCTGGTCCAGTTTGTTTGTTGTTTTTGGTGTTTTGAGACAGGGTCTCGCTCCATAGTCCTGGCTGGCCTGAAACTCTTGATGCAGACCACACTGACCTTGATCTCATAGATATGTACCTGCCTCTGTCTCCAAGTGCTGGGATTAAAGGTATGGGCTACCAGACCTAGACCGTGTCTCCCTCCCTCCCTGCCTCCCTCCCTCCATCCCTTCCTTTCTTTTAAAAATATTTTTAGTTTTTATTTTTTGAGACAGGGTCTGCCTACATAGCCCTGGCTGTCCTGGAACTCATTGTGTAGACCAGGTTGGTCTCGAACTCACAGAGATTTACTTGCCTTTGCCTTGTTATTGTGTACACACATGCTGGGCCCATACGTACCCATGAGGTGACCTCTGGCGCATGTGCCATGGTGCACTGTGGAAGTCAGAGGACATCTTTGCGGAGTCAGTTTTCCTTTTCCATTGTATTTTACGTGAGTTCCACGATCAGATCCAGGCTGTCATCTGGCAAACCCTTTACCCACACACGCTTGTTCTGAAATTCTTGTCCTGAAACTCTTCAGATTTGGTTGAGAGACATCTCTCAGGAGTAGCCTTGGCATCCACCTGGTGTTCTGTCTAGGCTCCTGTGCACTGTCTAAGTCACTGGGCATGGAGGGTTAGCCTCCAGTGGTCCACATTTCCCACACCGTGATGCGTAAACTTCTATTTCGTGCCTGTACTTTTCTATGTGGAAATTTGTGTTTCCAAATTACACATGTTAGGGCCAAGGGGTAGCTGTGGTGGAGTGCTTTTCTGGTGTGCAGGAGGCCCTGGGCTCATCCCCAGAACTGCAATAAGATGAAAAAAAATTTAAATGTGGGTTTTGTTTTTTTTGGACCATCGGTATGGTTCCATGAGGGAAACCTCAGCTTGGTGACTGAGTTTGATCCCTGGGACCCACATAAAGATGATTGGCTCTCCATGGTATGTGTAGTGTCTCCGTTCCCAATGTGCAGTGTGTGCACACACAATAATAATGTGCTATGTGTGTTGCTTTTTCACATAATACAAACTTGGTAGCAAGGATCGACGTGATGAAGGAGTCAATGGCTGGGACTGTTACAGACCCCAGAGTGGTGTTCCTGGGATCGTGTGGCCCTTACTTCACCCAGGGGCTGGTCATTTTTAACTTAGGAGTATACCGTATACTAAAGCGGGAGGTTGTATCCCCTGGATGGGGCCTGAGGCCGTCCCTCAGCCACTTGTGTGTGCTATCTACAGGCAAACCGCTGAAGCTGAGCTTGGCAGCGGAGGAGGTCGCTACCTTCTATGGGAAAATGCTGCATCTTGAGTGTACGAGCAAGGAAGTCTTTCGGAGGAACTTCTTCAGTGACTGGCGGAAGGTGTGTTTCTCAGCGGCCCCAGCAGCAGCCCTTGCGGTGGCCAGCGTTTGCCCAGCATGGCTGCATCCAAGATAGTAGCCTGGAGTGACCTTCTCCCTGAGGGCTCCACTAACAGTATCCAGTGCTCAGAGTGGGAGGCTGGAGCAGTCCGGAGGGTGTTTTCTGTCCCATGAAAATAAGCACGTGGTATGGAGGTGAGAGTATTGTGTAAGGTTTCTCTCTTTCCTTTGTTTTTAAAAACATGGTTTGTGTGAGCCTGGTCTGATCTTCTCATCTTGCTATCTAGCAACTACAAGCCTATACCCATAGCATTTCTCCAGTGACTGACAGAATTGAGCATCTTTTTCTATACTGTTTGTCACTGGGATTTTCCTTCCTTCCTTCCTTCCTTCCTTCCTTCCTTCCTTCCTTCCTTCCTTCCTTCCTTCTTCCTTCTATCTTCCTTCCTTCCTTCCTTCCTTCCTTCCTTCCTCCCTCCCTCCCTCCCTCCCTCCCTCCCCCCTCCCTCCCTCCCTCCCCCCTCCCTCTCTCTCTCTCTCTCTCTCTCTCTCTCTCTTTCTTTCTTTGTTTCTTTCTTTCTCCCCACCCCTCCACCCTCCCCAAGACAAGGTTTCTCTTTGTAGCTCCGTCTATCCTAGAACTCCCTTTGTAGACCAGGCTGGCCTTGAATTCAGGGATCCACCTGCCTCTGCCTCCTGAATGCTAGGATTAAAGGTGTGTGCCCCCACCTCCTGGCTTGTTTCTTTCTTTTAATGAATATGATTGCATAAAAGAGACTTCCTCATTGTGTGGTTTGACCAAGAGCAAGCCCACGTTTGAATTCTCCACTTCTCTCCCTATGTCTTCTGCCTGTCTATAGTTTGTGGTATGTAACCTGTTTGTTGTGCCTGTGTCTGTCCCTTAGCAAAGTACTTTGTTCTATATTGATTGAACAGTTACAGACAAAACACATTATTGTAGGTCGAGGGCATGTCAGAGTACTAGCTTACGATTAAAGCTATACATTATCTTGGGTTATAAAAGCTGAAGGCAGGGTAAGGTGTTCTTTTAAAGGCAGGTTAAACAAACAGACCGAGCACACAGTAAGACAGCAGGTTAAGTACTTAGACTTTTAAAAAAAATGTGCATGGCTATTTTGCCTGCATGCACAGATATGTGCACCACGCGCATGCCTAGTGCGATGGATCCCCCGGAACTGGAGTTGTAGACAGCTGTAGGCTGCTGTGTGGGTGCTGGGAATTGAACCCAGGTCCCCTAGGGAAGCAGCCAGTGCTCTTACCCACTGAGCCAGCCCTGAGTACATAGTTTTAAATGATTCCAGAGCATGTTAACTTGGTTGCACATTCTGGCAAAAGTTCAAACCTTCGAAGGCAAGAGAGATCTTCAGAAAATGACACGATCACGTATGATTGTCTCCCTGCCTGTGTGTACGTGCACCATGTGTGTGTCTGCTGTCTGAAGAGGTCAGATGAGGGCTCTGGATACCCTGAAGCTGGAGGTACAGGCTTTTGTGAGCCACCTGCCATGGGTACGGGGCACTCAGGTCCTCTGCAGGAGCAGTGCCAGCGACCCTCTTAGCTGCTGGAACACCTCTTCCGTCCTGTTTATTTATTGAGGCAAGGGTGGACTCTGACTTGTTACATAGCTGAGACTAACCATGAGCTTCCACCCTCTTCCACTGCCTCCCAAGTGCTAAGACTATAAGCATGCATATCACCTCTTTCTCCCTATTACAATTGTAATCAGAAATATGACTTGCTAAAATTTTGGCTTCTATTTTCATTTTTTTAAAATCTATTTTTATTTTATGCATATGTGTGTTTTGCCTGCGTGTGTGTGTGTGTGTGTGTGTGTGTGTGTGTGCCACATCCATGCCTGGTGCCTGGGGATTCCCTGGAATTGGAGTTACAGATGGTTTGTGAGCTCTCTGTAGGTGCTGGGAATTGAACTTGGGTCCTCTGCAAGTACAGCCAGTGCTCTTAACCATTGAGCCATCCCGCCAGCTTCCACTTTTATTTTCGTCAGTGTTCTTGGGAGTTTGTACTCTGATGTGAAAGCTGGTGCTTTCTTGGTAATGGATTGTGCCATTGCTGTTATGTGTCTGAGAAGTCTTTGACTCAGCAACGGTCACAAAGGCATTCTCCTTTGTGTTTTCCTAGGATATTCACAGTTGTTGGTTTTATGCTTAGCATGTGAGTGCATTTGGGTGTAGCATCAGGGGACTTACAGCTTGTGGTTTAAGCTGAAGCTGAGTAGACATTCTCACTCATGGATCCCTGGCTGTCCAGCACCAGCTGTGGGGACAGTGTGGCTTGTCCCCCATGCAAGACTCTGTCCCTGATCCTGCCTCTCACTATGACTCTCACCAACTGCTGCCTTGAAAAGCATCCAGGGACACGGGTGGAGCCAGCGAGCTAGTGCATGTTCCTTCCCGTCTGGCGTCCCTTAGTTATTAGTATAGCGGGGAAAGGTGGGCTGTTCTGTTCTCAGTGTCTCCAAGCGGGCAGGGAAGGGGCCCAATCCAGAGGATGGCCGACAGACTGCAGCGGTGGCTGTGCAGGCTGGGTCCTGTTTCCAGATGATCTCCTCTGATCTCTGCTGTGCAGGAAAGAGGTGGCCCTGTACTGGTCCCCATATGTCCTCACGCGCTTTGCAGATGACTGGGAGCCAGGACCTGATGCAGGGCTGTGGCTTCTGTAGTGAGGAAATGGAGGTTGAAAACCAGCTGCCGAGCCCACCCCCCCACCCCCCCCTGCCACTCTCCATGTCTGCATCCATGTCTTTCACTTTGATTTTTGCACTGTCACAACCAGCGTGCAAACAAGTAATATTAGCATTTTACTGTGTGTGTGTGTGTGTTTCTCCATATTGCAATGGAATCATCAAATTCTGATCTGCTGTGATTTCAACCATTCTTTCCAAAACTCCTCCCTGGGGTGTAATGACTTTTGCATCAGTAGTTAAAGGTGGTACTGGGGGAGGGGGTTAGAGAGATGGCTCAGTGTATAGATTCCGGGAGTTAAGATCCTAGCACCCACCTGTAACTCCAGCTCCAGGGGGTCTGATGTTTCTAGATTCTGCAGGCACATGTGTGTACGTGCACACACACCCATCTCCTAACCCCAGTTTAAAATAAAAATGAATCTTCACAAACCATGTGGAGCCTCCTGGAGGTATCCAGGCCCTGGCGGGGCCCTGCCTGTCAGGAGGGGCTCCTGCCCTGTGTTTGTGGGAGGGGATCAGCCAGGCCCTGTTACCTTGCTGTCTCCTCCCTCTGTGGAAGCAGAGAAAGGACCCTCTGCAGAGATCAAGTGAAATGCCGCCTTCTAGCTTCCAGGACTGAGAAATGACGCAACCTCGGGTTACTTTGTTGGAGAAGTATTTATAGGCGTCTAATTTAATTTTTAGCATTCCGTTGAGTGAATTTGCTATAATCTATCCAGTGCCTTATCGCTTTCTTCTTTAATTGTCCCTGGAGTGCAATCGTCATCAGACCAACGTGGATAAGTTACATAGGGATGGGATCCTGAATTGGAGCTAGTGGGTCAGGAATTTTTACCTCTTTCCTTACTGAAATGTTAAATTATATTTAGGAAGAGGTATCCTTGGCTCTCCCACACCACCCCCCTCTGGGTTCATACTAATAGAGTTTATTACTGTTGGCTGGAGACTGGGGCTAGTGTGGTTCTGTTACTGGGAGTCTGCCTGGGAGCAGCCACTCTGTCAGCAGACTCTTTGGGTTTGGAGACATGGGAGGCCTTGCTTTGGGGAAGGAAGTGGATTTAGGAGCTCACTTGGGGACTTCATTTGGTCATTTTCTGACAGAGTAAGGTTCAAGGTGTGAATTAGAGCCACAAACCTGAAGCTGAATCGACACATGCTCTCCTCTCAGCTGTCCCTGTTCGTCCCAGGTCTCCCTTGTCATCCATTCATGCTTTCCCATGTGGCCAGGAGAGAGCTGTTTCCAGCTGAGGCCACATGGCTTATTCCCAGGGCTCCTCCACTGTACACCTGGGTCCCCGGTACATTGGTTGTTAGAGGCCAGGGGTCTAGTGGAATGGCCTTAGCCCTCTTGGCAGAGTGCAGGCAGTCCTGTGTTTGTGGTATGTCACGGTGATCCTGTGCAGTGGCCCCACGTGTGGGCTCCCCGAGCCGTGGGACGGACACTCAGCACATGTTGTTGGTTTTGGGACAGGAGATGACAGCTGAGGAGAGGAGGCTCATCACACACCTTGACAAATGTGACTTTACAGAGATCCATAAGCACTTCCTGGAAAGAGCTGAGGCCCGCAGGACCCTGCCCAGGGAGCAGAAGCAGGTTGGCAGCAGGTTCTGGGAAACTCGGAGGTAGCAGGTGGGTGCAAGCTGTAGGGCGCCCCTCATAGAACCTTCCTCTCCGAGTGGCCTTAGGAGGTGGACCAGGTTCTGGGTGCCGTCACGGCAGGTGCTGAGTGATTTCAAGTAACACCCCCCTCCTTTAAGGTGTCTCTGGGATATAATTCCATTTTCCTGGGGCACCTTTGAAAGTACACTACCATTTGAAAGGTCAGGAGTGGCAGAGAACCCAAGGGCAGGAATGTGGGGGTGATCTGGCTCTACTGTGCATCTTTCCACGTCTCCCCTCTACTTAATGGGAACCTGCTACATAGTTCTTTCTCAATTGACTGGTTCTTGGCCATCTCTTTGCAGGGAGTTTGAGGCGATTCCAGAACCTGCCTCATTTCTTCCTACCTTGAAGGCTACCTTACATGGCAAGGGGGGCCCTGTGCGGTGCGCTCCCCACACCTGCTGGAAAAGCGGGGGCTTGAGGCCTCCAGCAGCAGCAGGAGGGACCCATGGTCAGCACAGGAACGGGGTTCACTTTAGCTTTTTCTCTCCTAATGCCCACATATCGTTTTGACTCAGAAGCTAAAGGAAGAGGCCGAGAAACTGCAGCAGGAGTTTGGCTACTGCGTTTTAGATGGCCACAGAGAAAAAATAGGCAATTTTAAGACGGAACCACCCGGCTTGTTCCGAGGCCGGGGTGACCATCCCAAGATGGGGATGTTGAAGAGGAGGGTCATGCCAGAGGATGTAATCATTAACTGCAGCAGGTATGTGGGAGTCAGCCTGCCAGGCTCTTGTGGGTGAGCATTGGACCCTGGCTGGGTCTAGCCCAGGCTGCCTACTGGGGTGACTTTTGTCCTTAGCTCTTTTGGGGTGGGACCCTTTCCTGGATGGGTGCCCGGAGACACTAGGCTCTGTTTCCATGTCTCGTGGGTCTTGTCAGAGCTCTGGGTCAGCTGGGCTGGTGTCTCTCCACTCGGGAGAACCACTTGTCTTGCTCAGCAGGGCTGAGGGTCCCTTACTGGGAGGTTTCGTCTACGTTTTCAGCTTTTGGCTTTCTGAGTGCTGGCACGTTGGGTGTGGGCTTTGCTGTATGCTGTTGTGTTGCTGTTACCTCTGGTCTGTCCTGTGTCACCTCCCTACTTCAGTGACCCTGAGTGACAGCTGTGCAGCAGCCACCTGGTATGTAGAGCTCTCTGTATAGAGTGTGCTGAAAGTCCCCCCCTGTTTTACTGCAGGGATTCCAAGATCCCTGAGCCCCCAGCAGGTCACCAGTGGAAAGAGGTACGCTCAGATAACACAGTCATGTGGCTGGCTGCCTGGATGGAGAACATCCAGAACTCCTTCAAGTATGTCATACTGAACCCCAGCTCCAAGCCGAAGGTGAGAGCAGGGCCTTCCAGGGAAGCTCTGGGCCTCAGAGCACAGGTGTCAGGCCCTCCCCTCTGTGTTGTTCCAGGGTAGCAGGCATGGGAGACTCCTCAGCCCTTCAGTTCAGCCTTTAGAGATTAGCCAGGATCAGCTAGCCAGAGTTGAGAGCAGCTGGGCCGATGGTTGCAGTCTAACAGGAATCTAAGTGGGGTTAATAGTCACTGTGATGGTTTCAATATGCTTGGCCCAGGGAGTGGCACTATTAGAAGGTGTGGCCTTGTTGGAGTAGGTATGTCACTGTGGGTGTGGGCTTTAAGACCCTCATCCTAGCTGCCTGGAAGCCAGTATTCTGCTAGCAGCCTTCAGATGAAGATGTAGAACTCTCAGCTCCTCCTGCACCATGCCTGCCTGGATGCTGGCATGTTCCCGCCTTGATGATAATTGACTCAACCTGTAAGCCAGCCCCAATTAAATGTTGTTCTTATAAGAGTTGGCTTGGTCATGGTTTCTGTTCACAGCAGTAAAACCCTAAGATAGTCACTTCACATTTTTCTGAGGCCAGGCTCTGCTGCCCCTGTCCCTCATCCAGTTAAACCTTCCTGGGATGCCTGAGGTGGGGAGATGTCCAGTCACCTGCTCTGCACTTTGTGGGAACATTTGTTGTCTTTACTTAGGGGGAGATGGATTGGCAGAAGTATGAGGTAGCGCGACGCTTGAAGGGGGTTGTGGACAAGATCCGTGCCCAGTATCAGGCTGACTGGAAGTCACCAGAAATGAAGAAGAGACAGCTGGCTGTGGCCCTTTATTTTATTGATAAGGTATAGCATGGGACCTTGAGAGCAGGGCAGCCAGGACAATGGTGGCTTCTCCCTGGAGCTGGAGCCTCCATCAGATAGGTATGTGTGTGCTTTGTGTGATTGTGTGATTTTGTGATTGTGTGTGTGTTGTGCCACTGGGTATATATGAGTTCTATGAGTGTGCTCCTATGCCACAGACCACAGCCATGACCAGTGTCTACCCCGATCTAGCTGGCACTGCGGACAGGCAATGAGAAGGAAGAGGGCGAGACGGCTGACACGGTGGGCTGCTGCTCACTCCGTGTGGAGCACATCCGACTGCACGTGCCCGCAGGTGGCCAGGGGCACGTTGTAGAGCTGGACTTCTTGGGAAAGGATTCCATCCGCTATAAGAACCATGTGACGGTGGAGAAGCTTGTGAGTGCCCTCACCTCAGGGACCGTGTTCACAGTGGGGTCTCTGTCAGAGCACAACAGAGCCACAGCGATGTCCTGGTGCACCTTCCTGTGTCTCCTGTGGCTGTGTGAGGAAGCATGACAGCCAGGGGCTTATACACACACACATACACACACACACCTATTATAAATGTTTTGGTTTAGGAGGCATGAAGTCCAGGGTTTGGATGCTGATCCCATGGAACATGGGAAGAATCCGTTTCTCGCCTGTCCCTGCTTCCACTGGTTCCACGCATGCCCTGGCTTTGACTACCCCTAGTGAGACCTCTTCCCCACTGGCCTGGCTCTGCCCCATGAGACCTGACGCAGCTGCTCCTTGCGCTCTGCTTCCTCTGAACACAGCTGCTTCCGCGCCTTTGTCTTACACAATGCTATCCTGAGGCCGCTGTGCTCTGCGTGACCCCATCTTGACAGCTCCACCTGTGTGTGGCTGCTCTGTTTCTACAGAAGGTCACATTATAAGGTTCCAAAGGGGATATGATGCCACCTTGGCACCCTTGGCAGGATGGGCAAGCTAAAACCCAGGAGAGGCCAATGTAGTCTAGGCTATCTGTAGAAGTGGGCCTGGCCAGGAGGAACTTCAGGCCTTCTCCCTAAAGTGAGCAGAGGAGAGAGATTGTTTTCCTGAGGCTCTGTGATGTTAGGTGTGTCTGATTTGGTCACAAATACAGCGCTCTTGAGTCAGCTGGGTGGACGTCAGTGTTGCTGGTAGAAGAGGGAACCAGGTGTCTGTGGCCTGCTAGCATCAGTGAGTGGCTCTGTAGAGGCACAAAGGGCCAGCTTCAGCTTTCACCACATGGTCATGGATGAGTTAGCAGTGAGTGACCACGTGCAGGATAGTGGTGTGAGCATAAAGGTTCCAGAGGGTAGGCCTGGCACTGTGCTGGCACCACCTCTTCCCAGGACCTGGTGTATGTACCTCTCTGTAGCCCTCTGTTGATGTGCACGGTGTGATCTTTCCTGTCCCTGTGAGACATCCTTCCTGCTCAGCTCACTTCTGCTCCAGGGGGTCTCCGTGTGGCTGCGAGTTTTGCTCTTCTCCATGGCAGGTGTTCCAGAACCTTCAGCACTTCATGGAAGACAAGGACCCTAGGGACGACCTCTTTGATGCACTGACCGTAAGCATGCATATAATTTTCAAAGCAGTGATGGGGTCTTAAGGTTTCTATTGCCGTGAGGAGGCACTATGGCCGCAGCAACTCTTATAGAGGACGCCATTTAATTGAGCCTGGCTTATAGTTGAGAGGTTTGTTTCGTTCGTTCTCATCCTGGTGGGAAACATGGCAGCGTGCGGGCAGACACTGCTGGAGAAGGACCTGAATGTTCTGGATCTGGATCGACGGCGGCAGGAAGTAGACAGTGAGCCACTGAGCCTAGGCTTGAGCTCCCGAGACCTCAAAGCCCACCCTCTAGTGACTCACTTCCTCCAACAAGGCCACGCCCACTCCAGCAAGGCCACACCCACTCCAAGGCCACACCTCCTAAATGTGCCGCTCCCTGTGGGCCTATGGGGGCCATTTTCATTCCAACCACCACAGATGGGCACTAGGGTGTCTAGTCTAACTTGTCTTTGTCCCCAGTGTGTTCTCTGTTCTGACCCAGCAGCTAAAGCAGCTTTCCTTTTGCTCTTCCGGAAGCCGAGGCTAGCCCATGCAACTCCAGTTTCCATGACTCCTTTCTTCTCTCTGTACCCAGACTTCCAGCCTGAACAAGCACTTGCAGGACTTGATGGAAGGGCTGACGGCCAAGGTGTTCCGGACCTACAATGCCTCCGTCACTCTGCAGGAACAGCTGCGGGTGCTGACCCATGGTGAGTAGGGCTAGCTAGATTGTCCCGCATGGGAGCTGCCCACGGGCTGCACTTTGGCGCGCCCTAGGCATGAGCCAAGCTAGGACTGGACACAGCAGCCTATTGGTGGAAGAATGCTTGAGGTCAACCCCAGAGTGGGGGTGGCCTCACTCGCCCCCCAGCAGGGAGGTGTCCTGCTTCCTGCTCCACCCCTTGTAGCTGCTGTCTCTGGTCTACCGTATGTCCTTCCCCTTCCTCCTTTAGGTAGGGTCTTGCCTCTCTTCCTCAGTCACTTTGGAGGTTCCTAACAGACCTCTGCACCCCTACACTCCTGACCTCTTCTGTACCCCCAAATCCCAAATCAGCTTTAGGTTCCATTCCTTTACTGCCACCCAGGGACCTTGGTCTCCCTCCACATCTGCTCCTTTGCTTATCTGAGCCCAGAAAGGCATGATTGCCAGTGCCCACCACCTATGCCCACAATGCTCCCTAAGCAGGGTTTCCTCGAGGAGATACTGTGACCCATGGGCTCAGGAACTCTCTGGTCAGGGCAGGGTGAAGACTCGGTGTCATTAAGTGCTGAATCCGGGTGTCTTAGTCAGGGTTTCGATTCCTGCACAAACATCATGACCAAGAAGCAAGTTGGGGAGGAAAGGGTTTATTCAGCTTACACCTCCATACTACTGTTCATCACCAAGGAAGTCAGGACTGGAACTCAAGCAGGTCAGGGAGCAGGAGCTGATGCAGAGGCCATAGAGGGATGTTCTTTACTGGCTTGCCTCCCCTGCCTTCTATAAGCCTGCTCTCTTATAGAACCCAAGACTACCAGCCCAGAGATGGCACCACCCACAAGGGGCCTTTCCCCCTTGATCACTAATTGAGAAAATACCCCACAGCTGGATCTTATGGAGGCATTTCCTCAACTGAAGCTCCTTTCTCTGTGATAACTCCAGCTGTGTCAAGTTGACACCAAACTAGCCAGTACACTGGGCTATTCCCCTACGAAACCCAGGCAGCCAGTATGGCTGACCTGGAGCCAGAGAGCTGTGTGACCCTGAAGACATCTCTCATGCATCAAGGGCAGGAATGCAGGGAGGAACCTTTTTTAGAGGAACTTGCCATAGGAAGCCAGAAGCAGGGGCTACTAGTAGAGCATCCTTCAGGCCCAGCCCTGAAAAAAAACAACCGCAGGGTCCTATTTCCAGGTGTGGTTTTGTAAATTTTTGTATGAATGGCCACCTGGCCTTAGAATTCTTCGGGTGGGAGCTAGTCTATGTAGATGGGCGACTCGGGAACCTGAACCTGAACTTCAGTCTCTCAGGGAGAACCTTGCTCAGTAAAGCTGGGTGTACAGAATACAGGGCCTCAGGGTTGATAGTCATGAGGTCTTAAAAGGATCCTGGGCTAAACAAGTCCAGACAACACTGCCTTGCCTTTCCTTGGGCCTTAGAGCTTCCAGCTTACCCTGTTCTAGTAGGAAATGGCTGGGCCTGGGATGGCTTTGGGGCTCCTGTCTCTTTCCCAAGAGGACATAGTTCAGCTCCCACAAGGAAGTGAGGATGCTGTGCTGCCATCACTGTGGCTAAACCCAGTTGGCCCTGGCTTGTGGGACATCTTAGGTCATTGACTTCTTCCTTGGGATTTTGTGTCCAAGAAGGGACATTTATAACATGTCCAGAGAGTCCTTTTAGGGCCAAGGATGTGGTCCAGTGTACAACACTTGCTTAGAGTGCCAAGGCCCTGGCCTTCATTGCCAGTGCCACCAAAGAATAGGAGGGAGGGAGGGAGGCTCAGAGCTGGTTGCAGCAGAGTGACAGCCGTCCTTGTCTTTGCTCAGCGGAAGACAGCCTAACCTGCAAAGTCTTAGCTTACAACCGGGCGAACCGGGCTGTGGCAGTCCTCTGTAACCATCAGAGAGCAGTTCCTAAGACCTTCGAGAAGTCGATGCAGACACTTCAAAAAAAGGTGAGTTGGAGCCTGTGGTGAGTGTCCCCTCCATACTGGCTGGTTCCTTCCCTTCTCTTCTGGGACATTTCATGGAGGACAGGGATGTGGACTGGGTATAGTGCTGTAGGAGGCTGGGGCCGGGGACTTGGAATCACACAGGGCCATGTCCTGGGCAGCCATGGGAGGAACCATCTTCTGGCTGCCTCTCATTTCCCTGCTAGGACACAGCCAGTGTTCTAGTTTATGAAAGAGGTCGGAGCAGTGGGGATGCTGGATCAGTCTGTGGCTGGCACGGGTGGCACCGTTGGGCCCTAGAGGCCTCGTCTTCACTTTGCTCCTGGTCAGCCCCATGTGGCTTCACGGGGCCTTCTCCCAGGTTGCTGTATCATCTGAGTTGTTTCAGAATGTAAGGCCAGGACACGGGTGGCATAGTTCACCTAGCATTTGTGAGGCTCAGGAGTCCATCTGCTATAACCTCCCACCCCCCCACCCCCCAAAGAATGTTGGGCCAACAGCTGTGGATGGAAGTCCTCAGGACAAGTCTGGGTGGGGATGGACGCAGTCCTGAAAGCGTTTGCTTCTTCACAGATTGAGATAAAGAAGGCACAGGTGGCTGAGGCACAGGTGGAGCTGCAGAAGGCAGAGACTGACCTGAGAATGAGAGGGGACAGCAAACCCAAAAGGTATGTGTGGGGCTGCTGCCCTGAAAGCCGTGACCCTGGGGCGGGGGCCGAGCCCGGGTCAGCCTTGACCTTGGGATTCTCCTTAGCTACTGTTGCGATCTTTGAAAACTTCATTCCTCATACACAGAAGTAGTAATAGGATTACAGAGCTGTGGAAGGTGTGGCCGTGGCCTCTGCCGCCGGCTGCACACTGCAGGGTCACCACTTGCAGGGCTCCCAGGCTCCTACGGCTCTTCCTGGATTTTGTTTTGAGCAGTTGGTGGAGCTAATTTTCACGGCACACAGTTTACCCTTTCAAAGTGCCCAGTTCTGCTGGGTACAGTGATATGCTTTAAGCATTCAGGGAGGCAGAAACAGGCAGATCTCTGAGTTCAGATCTAGTCTAGTCTACATAGTAGGTTCCAGGCCAGTCAAGATGACATAAATAGACAAAAAAAAAAAAAAAAAAAAAAAAAAAAATCAAAACAAAGCAAGATACACAGTCCTGAGAGATGTGTGGCCAGTTTCACAGAGAGATCCTGTATCCATCAGCATCCCCTCCCATCGCCCCAGCTTTGAGGAGCCTCGGTCTGCTTCACATCTGTCTCCTCAGGCTTCTCTGCAGCTATGCTGGGCTTATGGGCGTGGCTGCCTTGCCCGGTGAGCCCACTGGGTCTTGGTCCTCTTCTGTCACTTCTGGCTGTGTTGTGCCTAACCCTTTCTCTGGCTCCACAGTGGTCTTCAGTTCATCTTGAATTTACTTTTATCTGGGGTCTGAGGGTTTAGCCTCACTCCTGGGACTACCAGATTCTCTGGCACTGGGGGCCACGCAACCATTTCTGTCCTTACCAAGTGCACCCGGCCCCTGTGTTGGAAATCGGTTGTTTGCAGGTGTGGGGTTCATTTATGGCCTTTGGTTTTGTTCTGTTCATCTGTGTCCTGGGTCCACCCCAGGCCATCCTGGTGGCTGAGTGTGGGGAATCAGGAAGAATAAAACTGTCAACTTTTTTCTTTTCTTCTTTGAGACAAAGTCTCATCGTGTACCCTAGGCTGGTCTCGAACCCATGGTCCTGCCTCGCCCTCCTGAGGACTGAGATTATAGGCATGTACCACCTCTGTCTAACACCTAACTCTGTGTTGTGGCTACATGCCGACACTTGAAATCCACCTCCCCCCATGCACTGAGGGGTGGTGTTGTGCTTGCTGGTTATTTTGAAAGCCCCACACCATGTGGTACCAAGTCTCAATACAGTCTAGAAGCACCTGGAACCCCAGCCCTTGGGGTAGATCAGGAGGCGCAGAAGCCTGGATCATTCTCAGCTACATAGCAAACTCAGGGCCATCCTGGGTTACATGAGGGCTTATGTTTAAAAAAAAATCAATATAATTTAAACTAAGTCTTCCTTAACCTCTCAGCAAACATTTGTAGTCTTTCAAGGAAAAGCTAAGTGTTGTGTTCCCATGCAGGTATAAACAGGCTTTTTAGCTCATATTTGGGTTGTTCATGGCCACTTCTGTTAGGGGTTCCCCAGTCTACCTTGGGTCCAGTGATAACATTTCTTGGGCTCAGTGCACACTGCTCATTGCTGAGATTGACCACGGCAGAGCAGAGCGGGCAGAGCACCTGGGCTGTGTCCAGGATTCTGTGGGAGCCCCTCTCTGAGACTGCCATGGTACCTTGAGGTTGTCACTCAGTGCTGTCCCTTCTGCATTTCACAGCTGTCACCCACTGTCCTTTCCTCCCCCTTCTGCCCCCCCAACACACACCTTGATACAAGATCCACACTCACGTTCAGTAAACACACCCTGCAGATGTTCCCTTTCTTACCCAGAGGCCACATCTGGACAGGAACGTTTTCACAGATGGGGCTTTAAACTCACATGCAGGCTGTGTCCTGGGTAAGAGGGCTCATGTGCCCTGTCCAGGAGTTCCTCCTGCTCACTTAGGCAGTAGCCAGCCCCATTTGGAGCAGACTGTGTCTGACAGCCACACTGCCTCCCCAGGGGAAGGCAGGATGTAATCAGGCTCTTTTTCAGAGGCTGCAAACTGCTCGTGCAGGAGGCTGACATCAGCAGTGAGTCCTCCAGGGCTGAGTCCCATCTGGTGGGCCTTGTGCTGAGGCAGCAGTTACAGGATCCACGGGCTAGGAATGGACACAGGCTGCCACTCCTGATTTCCCATGGTGGCCAGTGTTAGGCTCCCAGCCGACAGGCAGCAAAGGCTCTCAGCTTAGGACTCCAGAGGAGTGCCCAAAGTTGGTAGAGCTGCTGTGGCAGGCAATGAGAGGTTTAGGTCAGGACCAGGACCAACTGGGAGAGCTGTGAACTCAGGAACCCAGAGAGGTGGCCTGGAGCTGAGTCCAGTCCTGAGCCTTTGCACCTCAACATGTTAGAGTCAGAAAAGGGATATCAGTCCAGAGTCCCCCGCCTTTGGGTGCCCGGTGGCCCAGCCCCAGAGCTCACTAGCAACCTGACTATCTCTGAGCCCTGGGCGGATCCTCCTCTAGTCTGTCTCCTCCCAAAGCTTCCAGGAGGCAAAACCGTGGTCAGGATACTTAGGAAGACTTTTCAAACCTTAACACTCAGGGTTTCAGTTCCAACACTCCCACCGGCTACAGAAACATCTGTGGCCTTTAACACTGCCCCATCCCTGCACCTTTTATGGCGCTGAGCCCTCTGTCCTCATGACAGTGAAGACTAAGTGTTACACAGTGCACCAGTTTCACTCGTGTGCCTAGATGTAGAGTCTTTCATCTCTCCTTTTATTTGTTGGTTTTTTATTTTGGGCGGGGGTAGTAGGTGTCATAAGGTCTCATTACATAGCCCTGGCTGGCCTGGAACTTGCTATGTAGTCCAGGCCAGCTTTGAACTCACAGAGATCTGATGCCTCTGCCTCTTGAAGTGCTGGCGTGAAAGGTATGTGCCACCACACCTAGTCCCTTCCTGCCCCCAGGTGATCTTGACATCTTACCCTATCATTTTTAAAAATTATATATTTATTTTTATGTGTATGGAAGTTTTGCTTGCACATATGTATGTTTGTGTACAGAATGCCCAAGGGGACCAGCAGGGGGCATCAGCTCCTCGGGGACTGGAGTCACAGATGGTTGTGAGCTGCCTTGTGGGGTCTAGAATCAAGTCTGAGTCTCTGGAAGAGTAGCCCGTGCTCATCTTCTCTGCTGCTTCCTTACCATTGGGATGCTGCTTTGAGTCCAGGCTCCAGGGGCACAGAGGAGTGAGTGTTAGCCACCACGCTCTGACCTTTCTTTTGCTATAGGACTTCCATTGTGTTTCAGAGTCACCCCTGTGGTATCCCCGGGGGGGGGGGGGCACATCTGGGTTGATGCCTGAGGGTGTAGCATATGCTGGGAGCTGAGCATGCAGCAAAGGAGGCAGGCTCAGCGAAGGGAAAATTTCACAAGGGAAGAAAACATCTGTGTACTCAGGCTCCTTTCTGATTTGCTCCCTTTATTCTTGGCACCACAAACGGGATGGCACTCGATGGATCACATATGCGAGACGCCCGTCTATCTGGAAAGTTTCTGAGCCCTTTCCCATGAGCCAAGATCCAGACTTTAAGAAGGAAAGCCAGGCTCAGCATGAACTATGTTGTCTGTCTGCAGAACATATTGAGCCTAATGAGCAAGAATAGCAGGAACCCTCGTGAAATACTAATTCCAGGCACCACCCATAGGCCAGCCTGTCCTGTGGGCTCTCCTGCCGGTAGCTAGCCAAGCCTAGCTCTGGTGACTTGCCTCACCTTGGGTGACCACCTAACTTACGGCAATGCAGCTGCTGGTGGTCTGTTGGCCTCGTTTCCCGCTCTCGTAAATGGTTGCTTCTGCCACAGTGTGTGCAGGTGGATAGTCACCACCCGTGCACACGGAGTTGCTCAGTTATTCTTGTCTGGCACGGGGACCTTCCGCTTCCTTTTCTTGACTTGGCTAGACCAGAGCAGCGTTAACAGTCTGTGGGGGTCACTGTGTCTTGCATCCAACCTGAGAGACAGAGCTTTTGGTCTCAGTCGTCAGCATGGTGGTCACTGTGTGCTTGCATGGATACTTCTCCCGGGATTTGCAGGGTTGCGTGTGCACACGTGTGACCATGATGGGTGCTGGGGACTGTCAGGTGTCCTTTCTGAGATGACGGTGGGGTTTGTCCATCTGTTTCAGTTGCATGCCCATGGCTGTGATCTCTGCCCTTTATCTCATGCAGAATTGGGCTTCCGTTCCTTTGCAGCTTCTCTTCTGTTTCCAGAGGGTGGGATGCCTTTGTCTGCTTTGATCAGAGTAATGCTGGCTCCAGAAAATGAGTTGGGACGTGTTTCCCTCCTTTACTGGAGACCTGGTGCTGGTGGCTCTGTAGGCATTTGATGGAGGGCTCCGGCGGTGCCCTTATGGGGGCTTTGCTTTGGTAGAAGCTTTTAGTGATCAGTTTGGACTCTGCTTGACATCTATCTGTCCAGGTTTCGCATTCCTTCTTGAGTTAGTGAGTTCTGTTGTTTTTCGGGAGCAGTCGGTTATAAGGCTTTGTGTCCAGCTGTCCACGACACCCCCACTCCTTTGTGCTTCTGGAATGTCCTTGAGCATTTCTGACCGAGTGACTACAGTTCCTAAGGGCTGAAGTTTTCTCCTTGTGACAAGCTTCCTGAGGTGCGGAGCTCTGCCTTCTCACAGTGGCGTGCTGCAGATGTCAGTTAGACCAGGGGGCATTCAGTGAGGCGTGCAGCTGTCACAGCACAGCTGCTACGAAATGTCCCATGTGTCGCCCGAAGTGCTCTGTGGGGCACGAGGCTCCTTCCTGCCTCCTTCCCTGCATACGGTGGCCCACGGGTCACACTTGGCCTCCTGGCCTTTTTGCTTGTGCTCTTGACAGCGACTCTGCCATTGCTGGAGCGTGGCTGTCACTGAGCAGGTGGTTGCTGTGGCTCCTGCTGCCCAGCCTTTTGCAGCTCGTTCCCATGCGTGTCTGCTCTTCCACATTTGTGTCTGCAGCACTGGTCCCTAGGGTTGGGATCAGCGTACCACGTGGTGGCAGGATCAGTAGCAGGTTGCCATGGGCAGGTAAGGAGAAGGGCGAAAGGGGGACCTCGTTTTAAAATTTATTTTCTTTAATGAGTTTTTTTTTTTTATCTATTTATCATTTTATGTCTATGGGTCTTTTACCTGCTTGTATGTCTGTGCACCGTGCGTGTGCCTGGTGCCCGAGGAGGCCAAAGGAGGACCTCGAATCGCCTGATACTGGAGTTACAGACGGTTCTGAATTGCCATGTGGGTGCTGGACATTGAACTCAGGTTGTCTGGAAGAACAGCCAGTGCTCTTAACTGCTGAGCTAACTCTCTAGCCCCATTAATTTCTTTAAGAAGACAGAAATAAGGGCTGGACAGCTTCTCGAGTCATAGAGGCATCTGTTCCTGTGCCTGTTCTTAGCCTTGCCCACCCCTTGTTGGCATTGCACGGTTCCCTCCATCCATGGAGCCAGCAGCCTCCCTGGGTGTGGTGCGAGTTGGCCTCAGCTTTGACCCCTCTGGACTTCTCTCGCTTTATGCCTGGAGAAGGCTAACGAGGCCATTTGCAGGAGGGATGTGAAGGTGGGGCAGAGGAGGTGGTGACGCGGGTCTGCTCTCGGCAGCTGGCACAGGGATCCCCTCTTCCAACAGTTTCCTTCAGAAGCAGCAACGATTGTTAAAGCTGGAAGAACAGCTGGCCCGATTGTGCGCGAAGGCCACAGACAAGGAGGAGAATAAGCAGGTGGCCCTGGGCACTGCCAAGCTCAACTATCTGGACCCCAGGATCAGCATCGCATGGTGTGTGATCTGAGGCCACTGTCCCCGTGTGTGACCTGAGGGCTCTAGGAGGCCCCAGCACAATCCCATAGGTGCCCCACCCTGTCTCTGGTCCTGTGCTAGGCACAACTTCTTGTGACAGGGGCCACCTAACTGGATGGCCCCGATGGCTCTGTTCCTGAGTCCAAGTCCTGTCTTTAGACCTCTTTCCTCTGAGCTTTGGGGTGGCTGGGACTGCCAGTACCCTGTGAGCACTAAATCACATGAGTGCTTGGTCTGCCCACTGGGGGTTGGGGGGCAGGTTGGGCCTTGCTCAGTGGCTAGCTAGGCCATACCAGGGATGTCATGATTCCTGGGGAAGGGATACAATTGGTTGTGATGTCCCGGAGAACAGGTCTAGGTGGCACTGGGTATCTTGGTCACCCAGATGTGCAGAGGCCACTACCTCTTTCCACACCTTGGCAGCAGGGCAGGACTCAGAACTGATGTTGTTACCTCCAGGTGTAAGAGATTTGGAGTGCCTGTGGAGAAGATCTACAACAAGACCCAGAGAGAGAGGTTTGCCTGGGCCTTCAACCAGGCAGGTGAAGACTTTGAATTCTAAGCAGCCTCTTTGCCGCTGAAATGTTCTTTCTCACTGTGAAGCAGTATTGTGGTTTTTCTAGAATAAAATGTTGGGGGAAGGTGTTTGTCACTGTGACCTAGAATAAAGGCCCCAACAACGCTGACTGACCTTGGAAACACCCTGAGCGTGGCCTGAGTCTCCCACCAGCTGCTTCCAGCCCCCTGAGTGAGGTTTCTGTTTGAGGAGAGAGCGGGGGTGGGGGTGGGGGAGGGATGGAGGCCGGGGTGGCTGGGACCCATCACCATATACCTGAGCTCGACACAAGGTTACAGATGTCCTTAGCACAGTTTCCAGTGGTAGTTTTCAGTTCCTGCCTCAGCCAAGCTTAAGATGGAATCCAGGACTCAAATATGGCAAGCACACACGTTACCACGGAACATACCTCCAGCCGTGCATACATGTTACCACGGAACATACCTCCAGCCATCTATAGCCTCTGATTCATGTCTTTCTGCCTTGGTTTAGCAGCCTTGTATTCTTCCAGGTCTTGTTCTGCTCCTTGAGTTTCTGTGTCCTCTGGGGTCACAGTCTTTTCTGGCACTATTGCCTGGGCGTGCCTGCCCTGGCTGCTGCTTTGCTCCAGTTATGTACCCCACTGCAGGAATTTAAGTGAAGTTCTGGCTTCCCATGTAAGCCCCATGACAAGCCCAGAGGACTCCAGGAAAGTGTGGGTGTGGGTGACCCTCCATGCCTAGGTCACAATGGCTGGTATGTGCCAGGGCTCGGCCAGCAGGATCCAGTTCTTCCACATCCCTCCCCGCTTGCCCCCCCACCTCCCCTTCCCCGCCAGGCCTTACTGTGCTTGGACAGTAAGAAAAAGGAACCGAGGGATACAGGAGGTAAAGGCATCAATGCAGGGCCCAGGGCCCAGGGAGGAGGCCAAAGCAATGTAGGCTTGGCTTCTCCGAAAGGCCTGGCACACACAGCACTCCTCCACTTTGTTTTTAGTTGGGCTATCCTCCCATTCTCAAGACCTCTTATGTTTTATGTTTACGTTCTTTGCTGGGTGTGGCAGCCCCTGCCTCTGCTCTAGAGGCTGAGGTGGAGAATTGCCTGAGTCCAGAAACAGGCCAGAGACAGCGTAATGAGACCTCGGCTTCAAAAAAGGAAGAAGGGAAGGAAGAAAGGAAGTCTAGAGTGAGCAAAAGGAAGTGAGTAAGAAGCTGTGTTTAGGGGTTCCTTTTAGTCCCTCGGCACTCCTGTCTCTGCTACTCAGGCTCACTTCAAACTCCCGAGCTTAAGTGATCCTCTTTGTCCTGGCTTCCTGCACCTGGAATGCATGCCTGAACCATCCAAATTGGCCAAATTGTTAGTGAGTTTATGAACTCTGGTTTTGTTTGCTTCAAGTTTGTTATAGTTTGAATATGCTTGGCCCATGAAGTGGCACTATTAGGAGGTGTGGCCTTGTTGGAGTAGATGTGGCCTTGTTGGAGTAGATGTGGCCTTGTTGGAGTAGGTGTGTCACTGTGGCTGTGGGCTTTAAGACCCTCTTAAACCCCAGTGGGCAGTTGCCTGGAAGCCAGTATTCTGCTAGGAGCCTTCAGATGATGATGTAGGACTCTCAGCTCCTCCTGCACCATGCCTACCTGGATGCTGCTGTGCTCCTGATCATACTGGACTGAACCTCTGAACCTGTAAGTCAGCCCCAGTTAAATGCTGTCCTATAAGAGAGGCCTTGATCATTATGTCTGTTCACTGCAGTAAAACCCTAACTAAAACAAAGTTCGTAAACAGTTCTCTTTGATGGACTTGAGTACCTCAAAGAAAATGGAGAACAACTGGGCATATTCTTTAATCCCAGCTCTCAGGAGGCAGAGGCAAGCAGATCTCTGTGAGTTCGAGGACAGCAAGAGCTATGTGGAGAGACATATTCGCCCCCACCAAAAAAATAAAAAAAAGCAAATACCACACATAAATATACAACCTGAGTGACGCCAGCTAGGACCCCAGACCTACCATGGGCCAGGCAGAGACTACCTCCTACCTTGCAGCTGCTGACCACCCCAACTCCCTAGGCTGTCCATTGCCTTCCAGAAACCTTGCAGCCCTGTCCTGCACTCCCTGGCCCAACTCCACCCCTGTTCTCGGTGGTCAGTGGCCATGCTTGCTGTCAAGGAGCATTTGTACCATTGAGCCCACCATGGCCTGTAGGTGCTTCCCAGGACCCCTCTGCTCCGGCCAGAAGGTTTCAGCACTGGGCAAGGCCAGTCTAAACAACTGGAAGGAAAAAGGCACACCTCTATGGAAATTACACATGGCTGCTTAACTGGCTAGAACTTTGAAGTTTGGTTGAAGTGTTGCAAATCTAGAACCAGATTATATTGCAGCCTCTTCAGTGGGGGGGTGCAAGGAGATGAGAAAGCTAAGACGTGAGGGCTGATGGGGGAGAACATGCTATGGTTAAAAGTGCCAGAACCGGTTATGTGAGGGGACACCACGGCAGGCTCCCATGTCAGGATGAAGGACAGTCTACCTGGCCTCCAGGTACAGCTTGGAGAATGTGGGCACCTATGGGCAAGCTGACCCTGTCTTCATTTACTCCAGGCACTCCCTCCCCCCACCCCTCGAGATCTCCGTTTCATGGTATTCTGGCTGTAGACAGACATGGCCACTCCTTAGTTTCAGGGCTTAGCCCCAGGAACTCTCAGGCCAGGAGCTTGTGCTATGGAGTTCAAGACCCTTAAGAAAAGACTTTAATTTAATGTATAGTTAAGTTTATTGAAACTGCTAGCAAGACCACCATGTCAGAGCCAAACTAGAGACTGCTGTGCGAAGGGGTGAGGGGAGGATTTTTTTTTTTTTTTGTAGTATGTAATAGAGTTTATTGAGGGCATGGGGAGGGGAGGTGAGAAGGTAGTAGAGACAGAGAAAGGCTGAGAGAAAGAGAGTAGAGGAGTAGAGGCCGGCCATGAGCACGTGGAGAGAGAGGGGGTAGGGGGGAGAGGACAGCAGGAGGAAGAAGGCAAGAGAGCAAGAGCCAGGGAAGGATTTGTAATGGCAGAACCCACAAGAAGACCTTGAGTGTCTGCATGAACAAGCCAGGAGCTATGCCACTCGGCACAAGCAGGCTCAGAAGCCAAAAAAGCAGGCAGTCATGTCATCATGGTAGATGGTCACAGATGTACACTTTTGGGGAAGGGTCACTGAGCCAGGGTTACTGGGAACTTACCTTTCAGGGACTGGAGTGAGAGACAAATAGCTAGTGGGCACCAAGATGCAAGATTCCTAGCATAAAGCGGAGGGGTCCAGTCATCATATTCCCTAATGGCTCTATTAGAGTGAGGTGGGGAATTTAAACTTAGGGCTCCTGGTATCGGTAGTATATGACATCGATATTTACAAATGAGAATTAGGATGTGTAAAGCAAAGAGACAGAGAAAATGAACATCAAGGTAAAATTTGGTAGCCATGAAGTAAGTAAGCCATTTGGTTAGACCTCAGCCCCTATCTGGAGTAACCTTTTTTTGTGTTTTAGTGGTGGTTTGGTTTGGTGTTTTGAGATGGGCTTTCTCTTTGTAAACCTGGCTGTCTGGAAACTCAATGTGTAGACAGGCTGGCCTCTAACTCAAGAGATTTGCCTGCCTCTGCTTCCCAAGTGCTGGGATTAAAGGCGTGCCATCACACCCAAATGAGTAACCCCTTTTATAACTCTCCAATTTGAGCAAGTATTTGTAATCCTAAAGTGTCCTGGGGACAGCATGAGCTTTGCTATCTAACAGGCATCATGGATTAGATAGCTACTGGTCCCTTTGGCCAGAGAGAAGGGAAGTGACCTCCTTTTGGTAGAGAGGAACTAGTTTCCTTTGGACCTAACATTCCAGCCTTTAGTTAATGATAAGGGACAAAGTACTCTCTTCTATAACTGTATGTCAGCTAAAAACTGGGACTTTGTGGTCAGGGCTCATGAAGGCTACAAAGCTGATCAAAGGCTGGGAGTGGGCGGGGCTGGGAGAGGGCAGGGCATCTCTGGTGTGTTGCCCAAGTTTTGCTGGACTGTGTGGAGCTAGTGAGGTGCAGGTCTGTTTGAAAGGAGCAGGTCGGAATGCTGGCCTACAGTGGGACTCAAGCTGGTAGGACATTTTGTCAGAAGCGCCTGGTACGAGTCAGATTTCAGCAAGCACAGGGACTGCGGCCATTGTGGCATAGTTTGCAGTCCGTAGTTGATTGGAGATCTGCTGGGACAGATAGCGACTTTGGGTGGGGAAGCTTAGGGTATTGACTGTCAGGCTTTCTTATCTGGAGTCTGTTTGACAGGTGGATCCAAGTCGCAACTTCCCTGAAGCTTACACGAAATAATTTTGAAAGTTAACGAAGTTTTAGATACATTGGCATCACCCCTGTTTGTGATCTGCACTGAAGTCCTCATAGAAAAAGCAGTTAACCAGTCTGCAAACAGCTGGAGTTGACCCACGTCTCTGAGCCATTGCAAAAGCTTGGGGACCCCCAAAATGAGTCTGGGTTAAAAGCATGAACACTCTTTCCTCTGTCCCTGGCTGGATGTATAGTTTGGTCAGCAACGTGTTCAGCACAATGAGGAGCACTGTGTAACAGTGATCAGTGCTTTTCCTAAGCTAGATTAGTAGCTTATCAGAGGGCTGGAGAGATGGCTCAGCGGTTAAGAGCACCGACTGCTCTTCCGAAGGTCCCGAGTTCAAATCCCAGCAACCACATGGTGGCTCACAACCACCTGTAATGAGATCTGACGCCCTCTTCTGGTGTGTCTGAAGACAGCAACAGTGTACTTATTTATAATAATAAAAAAATCTTTGGGCTGGAGCAAGCGGGGCTGACCAGAGCGAGCATAGGTCCTCTAAATTCATTTCCCAACAACCACAAGAAGGCTCACAACCATCTGTACAGCTACATAAAATAAATAAATCTCTAAAAAAAGAAAAAATAGCTTATGAGAACTCCATGATTCATGTTAAAACTCTGAACTTCTCAAGTCTTAGAATAACAACAACATAGCAAGAAGGAAAGAAATCTGAAACTTTACAAATTTTGTTATATATTTTAAATTGTTTTCTTAGAGCCACACAATTTATTTAACTTTCACATCCTTAGACCTTTACACGTGCATTTATATACCCTGAATGTCCCTAGACCCTCACAACTTTATTTATAAACTCCAAATATTTTTTAATTTAGTTATTTACTATGAATCATAGGTGGTTGGCACCGAGACCAGTCATTGAAAAGCAAGTTGTGCTGGGTGGTACTGGCACACACTTGCAGAGGCCGGTGGACCTCTGAGTTCAAGGCCAGCCTGGTCTACCGAGTGAATTTCTGGACAGCCAGAGCTGCACAGAGAACCCTGTCTGGAAAAGACCCTGTCTCTCCCCCCTTCAAAAAAGGAAAAAAGGGCAAAATTTACAAATAAAGGAATAATAAAAGTTACATTAAGAACCTGTTTTGTGAGTGTGAATTTTGCCCTTTTTTAAGCAGGAGACTTGGTAGCTCTAAAAAACCAAGGCCTGATTTTTTACATGGACTGACTAGGCAGTTGTGTGTGTGTTGGGGAAGGGGTGTGATCTTCGTGCTTGCTCTTGTCAAACTGATAAAGTTACAGTTAGCTATCACCATCATCAGAGATCTGATAAGGCTAAAATTGAGCGGGAAGTATCATCCAAATGGCCCCTCTACCAGTTAAACTGACAGCCTCACCCACAACCTGGATGGTTACCCTGGGCTCCTCCATGGTGCTCTCGATGGTTTCTTTAGAGGCAGATGTCTTCAGCCATCACACAGGGCAGCATTAACTCTGGCTGCCACATTGGGCAGTGTCAGCCTTCAGCTGCTGAGCCCAGAAGGTTGAGCTACATTCCTGTGGAGGAGGGACATGAGAGATCGGCCGACCTTGGCAAGGCAAAGAGGGGCGTTAATTCTCTAGTCGTCCTGCTTGTTCACAGTTCGAGTATGGTTCCGGATATAGGCAATGCATGGAGCAATTGTTTTTCCGGTGGTTAGCATCATCATAATCCAGGTGGGGTCCTCTGTGTCCAGGAGACCTTAGGGCCGTTTTTAGGAGCTGGCATTTTTGTCTATTATGGGAAGTTTTTTCTTATTAAACATTTTAGATGCTGTGTTTGCAGACCTTAGGAATTTGAGGCCCTGCATCTGGCCTATTTGATATATCTGATTTTAAACTAACTTCACTTACTTTTTAGTTACTTTATACTTAACTTTGAAAACATACAGAAAGTTAATTAAAACTTGTCTCTAAGTGAATTACATTTGCATTTAGCATTACTACAAATACAGTTTTGAGCACATTAAAAAACTTGATCAGGCTGGAGAGATGCCTCAGTGGTTAAGAGCACTGAGCGCTCTTCTGAAGGTCCTGACTTCAAATCCCAGCAACCACATGGTGGCTCACATCCATCTGTAATGAGATCTGACGCCCTCTTCTGGTGTGTCTGAAGACAGCTACAGTGTACTTACATATAACAATAAATAAATCTTTGGGCCGGAGCAAGCAGAGGTCCTGAGTTCAATTCCCAGCAACCACAGGAAGGCTCACAACCATTGTACAGCTACAGTGTACTCATATACATAAAATAAATAAATCTTAAAAAAAGAGCTTGATCATTTATGAGGCATCTATTAATTTGCATGTTAATTATCTTTAACATGTGTGTTAAAGTAGTTTATAGTACTTTAACAGCTTTTACAAGATTTTATATAGTTTTATCCTTGTTAAGTTTTAGCCTTAAAATTCTGAATTGAAGATTTAGCTGAAAGTCCTTTAGAATCAAAATAAAACTTTAAATATAGTCTACAGAGATTGGAAGCCCTTTATTCCTTTCTTTCTTTCTTTCTTTCTTTCTTTCTTTCTTTCTTTCTCTTTTTATCTCACAGTTTTTTTGTATGACTCAATTTATCCAAATATTAGCTTAACAAAGTTACCAAAGACCAGGAGGCTAGACATGTATCTCTAAATTTCTTGTAACCTGAGTAGACATTTATAACCTTAAAAAGTTGAAAGTCTTAATCATTAAGTAATTTTGGCTAAGAATTTTACATGCCCCCCCCCCCAGCCCCAAAGGTCTTACAGATCCTGAGAGAAAGAAGGTTTACAGCTTACCAAGAGCTCTGAATAGCCATCACTGCGAATGCAGGACTTCTTTCTTTCTCTCTTTCTTTCTCTCTTTCTTTCTTTCTTTCTTTCTTCCTACCTAACAAGAACTAAGAAAAGGGGAAGAAGTCAGAGCTAGACATCTGTAATTACATTTAGCTGGCCTAATTGTTATATATTTTTATGTTATATATTATTTTATTTAAATAACACGAGACATACAGTAACAAATAAATACACAATTTGTTGTAAGAAGTTTCTCTTAGAGGGGTGTTGGACAACACCCAGAATGTGCCCAGTAGATCTAACAGCTGTCCAGTTGCTGCAGACAACACCCAGAATGTACCCAGTGGATCTAACAGCTGTCCAGTTGCTGCAGACAACACCCAGAATGTACCCAGTGGATCTAACAGCTTTCCAGTTGCTGCAGACAACACCCAGAATGTACCCAGTGGATCTAACAGCTGTCCAGTTGCTGCAGACAACACCCAGAATGTACCCAGTGGATCTAACAGCTTTCCAGTTGCTGCAGACAACACCCAGAATGTACCCAGTGGATCTAACAGCTGTCCAGTTGCTGCAGACAACACCCAGAATGTACCCAGTGGATCTAACAGCTTTCCAGTTGCTGCAGACAACACCCAGAATGTACCCAGTAGGTCTAACAGCTGTCCAGTTGCTGCAGACAACACCCAGAATGTACCCAGTGGATCTAACAGCTGTCCAGTTGCTGCAGACAACACCCAGAATGTACCCAGTAGGTCTAACAGCTGTCCAGTTGCTGCATAGGTGGGCTCTTTACTCTTAGTTTTAGCCTGCATACCCTAGTTTTCCCAACAAACCTTGAGGCCTCGTGAAATTTAGGGGCTAATGGCATACAACTAGCTGGGCAGAGCTACTGGTTACTCAAATGAGGATATAATGACCTTGTCTACCTCTGCCTTTTGGAAGGAATTACTGGAAAAGCAGCTAGTGCTCTCAACCACTGAGCCAGCTCTCCAGCCACAGACTATTAACTTTTAAGGAGCCCAGCTCTGATTATTTTAAGCAAGTATATCTGGAGTTATTAATGAGAGATTTTTAGATAAAGGGTTTTTATTTTACTTTATAACCAGTTTGTGTGTCTGCAGATGGAGGCAGACAACCTGAAAAGCTTCATGGGTTTTTTTTTTTTTCCTTATAAGGTCACAAGTTGCAGAACAGTGTAAGTATCTGTAACCTAGAGGCCACTAAACAGAGAACGATAAAAACGACACCTGTGGGAACCCAGAAAGTGTTGGCATCAGGTTGCTTTTGTGTTCACAGATTTTTAACCATATCCAATAAACTTACAAATTTTAAGGCACAGAAAGTTTATATAATAGTCTTACAAGTCTTGAGATACGTTTGTATTTTGACAAAAGTCTGAGAGAGCTAAGGAAAGCTGAGGAAAGGAGAAGCGGTAAGCAGCTGTAACTCCCACTGGAGAGTCTACTTTTTAGCTGTTTTAAAGCACCTGGCGTCTTTTCCTGGGCTGTTTGGTTTTTCCTTTTGCTGACAGAGGCAGGAGGCCTGTCTGACCCAAGACAGAGATTCTGGGGGAAACTTTTAAACAAGCATGCTTGGGTCAAGAGAGGGGGCCGTAAATCCAACACAGAGCCAGCTTTTAATAAAGTAGGACAGCATAGAAGATTTCAATGTCATTCATACCTAAAAGACCCCTGAATCCCTGCGAAACTAAAATCTGGTGACCAAAGCAGGCAGAGAACAAAGAAGGCTTAGAGAGAAGACCTTCGGGTGTGAGCCACAGGCACAGCGAGCAGCTGGTGGAAGAATAGAGGGCTTATGGTGCCTGTAAGGGCTGTGCTGGGCAAGGGAGTGGGGGTGGGGCGGCAGTAGCCAGACCTCCATGGGCAGAGATAGGAGCCAGCTAAGAGAGAAAACAAGCAAGAAAAAGAAGCAGAGAGAAAAGGAATGCTAACAGGAGGTGCCTGATGTACCTGTGGAACTTAAACAGGCTCCAGCGAGCCAGTGAGAGACAGAGACAGAGACAGAGCAGGGAGCTCCTAGGACTAGACGAGGAGAGGCAAGTAGTTAGCCATGGTTATAGGCAGAGTAAGCTGAAGGAGGAAGTGAACAAGAGAGGCAGAGCGAGCTCCTGAAGGGAGCTGGGGAGCAGCAAGCTCCAGGGGTGAGCTGGGAACCTGCAGCGGCGAGGGGCGGCATCTGTAAGGTTTGGTTTCCCATGGTGCAGCAAAACTCAGCAGCATACTGGAAAACACAGGGCTACCAAACAAAAAAATGTCTACACAGTCCTTCGAGACCAGACAAAAACAGACCTGAGGTGATAATCTTCACTCATATGCCAGAACTGGAGGACAGCAGGATGTCCCCGACTCTGTCCCTGTAGACTGGGCGTATGATCACGTCTGATCTCCCCCTTAGCTACCCAGATGTCGGGACTTGCAGAAAAACTAACCAATTGCTCTGAGGTTCCAATATGCGTTGGCCAGGAAGGTTTCCTTTTGTTCTGCTTACAAATCTGCAATGGTCAATCTGGAGTTCCACAGGGCCTCCAAGGCCACAATGTGCTCGCCCCCATCTAGGGCCTGGCACTGACTGGTGACTCTTAATTTGTAGTAGCCTGGATATCAGGCTTTCACAGGCCGCACCCAGCTTAGGACCTATCTTGAACCCCCTGACCCTATGTATGGGGGCTCCCAGGGATCCTGGACAAGCCCCCCAAATGTTATAGAGTTCAAGAATCCCAGGAAAAGACCACAGACTCCATCCAGATTATAGTTGGTTAAATTTATTGAAACCGCTAGAAGGACACTAGTCTCTGAGCCAAACTAGAGACTGCTGTGCAAGGGGGCGGAAGGATTTGTAATGAGGAAACCCACACTGAGTGTCTGCACAAGCAAGCCAGGAGCTGTGCTGCTCTGCCAAGGTTAGGTAGTCAGGGGCGACCTCAAAATAGGCCTGAATATCTGCATATGCAAGTTACAGAAGCCAAAGAAGTCATAACAAGTAGATGGTCCTGGCTGTACATTTCTGAGTGGGAGTGACTGAGTCAGGGTTACTGGGATCTTCCAGGAGCGGGAGTCACAGAGAAGTGGCTAGTGGGTTCCAAGCTGAATACCTACCAGGAAATGGAATTTCTTTGGCCATCACACCTGGACACAGGACATGTCCTGCCGGGTCCCTATAAAGCATACCCATCTCATTCGGTAGGAGCAGGTTTACCCAGTTTATTGGGGTGAGCGCTACTCGTGGTAGTGCACCCTCCGGTGCTGGATGAGCTGATAGCTCTGGCCAGAAGCTTTGCCACAGGTGTCGCAGGTGAAGGGCTTCCTCACCCGTGTGGGTCCGTAAGTGCGACTGTCCTCGGAAGGCCTTGCCCAGTCTTCACACCTGTAGGGCTTCTCGCCGGTGTGAATGAGCTGGTTGTTCGATGAGCACCGAGCCCCAGATGAAGGCCTTGCCGCAGACATACTGGCTGCAGACATACGGCTTTTCCCTAGTGTGCAGCCGCTGGTTGGCGCACCAGGTTGAAGCTCTGGCTGAAGGCGTGACCACATTCGCCACACTTGTAGGGTTTCTCGCCATTGTGAATGCGCAAGTGCTCTGTGAAGTGCCAGGCCGCACTGACCCCACTCATAGGGCTTCTCGCCTGTGTGGATGCGGAGGTGCTGCACGAAGCCCCACCAGCTCCCGAAGTCCTTGCGGCACTTGTGGCAGGCGTAGGGCTTCTCCCTTATGGCTGCGCTGGGGCTTTAGCAGAAGAGAGTTGTACTTGAAGCTCTTATCACAGGCCTCACAGGGGTGTGCCTTGATGCCCTGTGGGTCCCTCTGCTGGCAGTCTCGACCTAAACTACTGCCTAGTTCAGCAGTCTTCTTGGCGCTACCCTCTGTCCCTGGGGCAAGAGTGCCATGTGCCAAGTGTCTCTTTTCTGAGAGCAGGGCATGGCTCCTGGAGGCAAGCCTGCTGGCTGCTCCAAGGTACATTCCTGGCTAACGCTGTCTCCACACTTAGACATGCCGGGAAGGCTCTTCTGGAGGCCCCTCAGTGCCCTTCCATCTGAGGCCAACCCATCTCCACGACTGCAGGAGTTGCGAGAGGCTGGAGTTTTCTCAGACTCCCACTCAGAGTCTAAAAAGAGAAACGGCCTAAGGTAGTTCCCAGTCTCACCCCTACTGTAGCACTCTGGGAGCTGAGCCCAGGGAAAGCCTGAATGGGGGACTCTTCAGAGGGGTGGAGAGGCTGGGAGGGGGGGTGTAAGGTGGGGGGAGGGGTGTGCCAGGAGCAGCCAGGTCCCTGTCCTGTAGGAGCCTCAGTGGTGGTTAACTAGTCCTGTGATACCTCTCTTAGCTGGGAAAAGGAAGTACAGGTTGCTATTAAGAGCTAGCAAGGACCTGGGGCTTTGAGAACTCTCGAAAGTGGTCCTTCAGGCTGAGATGGCTGCGAAGATACTCATTTTACCCCACGAGAGTCAGGTGGCAAGAATGCCTAAGGCCTACCCTGCCAAAGAGATCAGATCTGGATGGGGCGAGACCTCATTCACAGCTCCGTAGGGACCAGCAATGGCCTGGGTCACAGTCACAGTCAACCCCCGCCCACCCAGCGTCTATGAGTAGACAAAAAAACGGTAGCTAGGCTTGAAGCTAGGCCCAAGCCGAGACCCAGGAAGGATGGCCTGGCCCTTAGCACACCCAGAGAAGTGCTATACTGCATCCAGCTGGGGGCTCCCAAGGCTGCCTGAGGCCTACAGGCTGCTCACTCACCAAGCCAGGTGTCTCTGGTGATCTTCACTTCCTCTATGTCTTGGAGGTCTGGGTCTGCTGTCCGGGAAGGCACCTCAGAGCTGGAACAGGGAGAGCCTGGAGGGAGGGACTAAGGCTCACGCCCTACTCTCCGGAGGGCAGCATCCTGCCTTTTCCTCCTTCCAGAACGTAAGACTCCAAGGCTTTCCTCCTTCCAGAACGTAAGACTCCAAGGCTCTGGGGCGAAGACCCTGACACACAGTACATTCCTCACCCATGCAGCATCCCCTTATGCCCCCAAAGATGGATGAGGTGTCTTGCCCATCAAGTAAACCCTCCCGAGGTCCTGGCTTTGGGAACTCATTCTCCTTCAATTCTGTAAGGCAAGCACAAGCCCGGCTGCCCAGACAGCTCTTGTGCCTGCCCCATGCTTGCTGATGCCCTGGCTGACTGTGGTCTTGCCTCCTTTCCACCCATCCTTGCTCTTTGCACTCAGCCCTGTGGCTGCCCCTTGGTCCCATCTTCTCAATTCTTAGCATCACAAGTCAGCCCCGGCTCGTGATCTGTGCCTGTAAGGGCAGAGAGACCCTAGAAGGACCATTTATCCCATACAGCCGAGACTGGCCTACTGCTTGTAGGTTAGCCAGAGTGGACCGGGCTGTGGTTTGGAGCCTTTCTTGTAGGCCCCTGGCATAGGGACCCTTGGGTGCCCTTTCCTTATGCTTTCTTCACCTCTGCTACTTCCAAAGGAGCCTGAAATGACCGTGTAAAAGGTTTGCTTTGCAGGTTGCTGGGACCTAGATATTCTGCATGGGCCCATTTGGGAGAAGGTTCCAAGAAGTCCTGGAAGAACTGCAGGCGGGTTTCAGAACACTGGGGTCTTCTCTGGTAAAGAATGTGCGGGATGAGCCCAAATGGTGTGACACACGGTAATCCCAGAGACTCAGGGGGCTAAGGCAGGGAGACGGTGCTGTGAGGCCCTTTTCCTCCAAAACCAAAAGAAGACAAACAAGAGTGGGATGCATGGGCCTTTGAAAGTAGGAGAATAGCTTGCAATCTTAGAGGCAGCCCTGACCTCACTGGTAGCTAGGAAGCAGGCATAGAGACCACCTGTCACCTGTTTATCTGTGCAAGGGGCGATGGCCATTCCCTCATCTACCTCCAGACACTCAGCACCTTCCCAAGCTCCACTACGACTTTGTAAAGTCCCTGCCACCAACAACCATCCCTTAGTCCGGAATCCACTTCATTTACTTGTTTCCCAGGCATACCAGGAACAGCATAATGCTGTCAGGTCCTGTCTAAGAATTGTTCTAGGAATAGGCAGAAGGGTCCTTGTAGCCAGGCAGCAGACAGGTCAGGGCTTGGGGTCCCTACATGGTCTGGGGTTGACCCCTATGGTTCCCCAGGGAGGTGTGATCTCTGTCCTCATCCGTGAATGTCCATCTATAAGCTGTGGCTGGGCTTTGGCATCACCTAAGAGAGCCTGGCACAGAACACAGCTGCCTTCCACAAAGCTCAGCCTTACTGGATCAGCCATGAGATGTCTAGGCCTGCACAGAGAGCTGGTCCTATGTGGGGTCTTCTCCTCACTGGCACTGAGCATGCCTCAAGTATCAGAGACCATGTAGTCCAGAGGCTTCATCCCTGAAGCACATGGGAAGCTTCACTGGTCTCCTGAGATGCCTCTCTTCCTGGTCTAGGATGTGCTGGCAGAGGGAGATCTTCTCTTCCTAAAACTGGGCCCATCCTGAGGCCATTTTTCCTTTTATACTGAGTGTACTGGCTGGTTTTGTATGTCAACTTGACACAGCTGTAGTTATCACAGAGAAAGGAGCCTCCCTTGAGGAAATGCCTCCATGAGATCCAGTTTTAAGGCATTTTCTCAACTAGTGATTAAGGGGAGAGGGCCCATTGTGGGTGATGCCATCCTTGGGCTGGTAGTCTTGGGTTCTATAAGAAAGTCAGTAAGTAACATTGCTCCATGGCCTCTGCATCAGCTCCTGCTTCCCGTCCTGTGTGAGTTCCAGTCCTGACTTCCTTTGGTGATGAACAGCAGTGTGGAAGTGTAAGCTGAATAAACCCTTTCCTCCCCAACTTGCTTCTTGGTCATGATGTTTGTACAGGAATAGAAACCCTGACTAAGACACTGAGGAAGAAACATACCCGGGGGCTGTTCCCTGGGGTCAGTCAGGGTGGCCTCTACCACTGCCATCTTCCACCATTGCCTTAGGGCTCCTCCCAGAGGCCCCAGTGCTGAGCTAGCCAAAACACGGATCAGGTCAATCTCATGGGGTAGAAATGGGGCAGAGGGGCATAGCAGTCTGGAGCAAATACCGGGAGGGTGCCCATTGGAGTGCCACACGGTGCTGGTCTCCAGGTGTCCCTGGTGATGAGAGACGATTGAGTGATAAGACAGGAAGGGACTTTTCAACATCCTCTAGAGAAGCCTTCCCGAGCCCTGCTCAGGGAGGCACCTGGGACCTGAGGGAAACGAAAACCAAGGCAGAAGGTGGGAATGGATTGTTGTTGAAGAGCACCATGTCAGGTCCTGAGTGGTCCTAGGTGAGCCTTAGCTTCTCTTCTTAGCAAGAGAACATTGCCAAGAAAAGGCAGGTGACCTCCTGAGGAGCTTTGGGGCCCATGGTGCAAGGGCCTGAATGCTTGCTCAAAGTGAAACGGGCACGATTACAGGCAGCCTCCCCAGCAAGGCTAAGCAAGCAATTCAACCAACTGAGCCCCATCCCGGCTTCTCAGTACCGTAGCCTAAATGTTTATCCCAATATAGCCTGCAGAGAAAAGAATGCTTATTCTAACAGCAAATACTCCTGCACCACAACTGGGGCTCTGGCTCCAGACAGTGTGAGGCGTCAGGATTCTAAATCTAATTTTAAAGGGGGTTATTTCATGAAAACCAGAAGGGATACATTTCCAGAGGGTAACCTTTTCCTCGAAACCTGAAGAGTCTGAGGCTGCTATCCCCAAGCCCAGATTTCCCATAGTAGCACTCACAGGGGTTGTGTGAGTGTGTGTATCAAAGACGTATTTCCAGGCTGGGGATCAGGCTCAGTTAGTTAAACCGCTTTCTTAGCATGCCTCACACCTCAACACTTTTTTGAGGTGTTGGGGATTGGGCCAAAGAGAGAGCCTGGTTTTCTTCCACAAAGTGACAAGGGGGAGAGAGGATGACTTGGGGCGAGATGCAACAGCACACACCAGGAGGCGGAGACGCTGGGTGCAGGCGCTGGGCGGACACTGTGGGGCCGCCCTACTGGGTCCCCTAGATTGAAACCACTCAGAGGACTCGGGCTTGGGGTGACCGAAGTCACTGCAGGAGAAACAGGCAGGCACCTACGCGAATGAAAGGAAGAGTCCGAGATGGAACCACTGGGAGGAGCGACCACTCACCTTGAGAATGGGAGGAGACCGCTCGTTCGCGCCGGCCGGAAGTGCTCTGTCTCTGGGAGGCCCCGCCCCCCAATTCCGGGAGTCTCTGGACCCCGGAGGACCACACCTCGGTGGCCTCTTGACGCTCAAAGCCATTAAGCCCTGTAGCTTCCCCGCAGAGGGTGTCTGTCCAACGGCCCAACACAGTCCAGTCTGGACGATCTGCTTTCAAATTAGCCGAAAAGCCCGACAGAGGCCCTCATTTCCGCGCGAGGCAGGAGTGTGAAAGCCCAGGTGTTGGGCCTCGGAGGATGTCATAGTAGGGTCATTGGAACTGACCCCAACCAAGACCACACATGATGCCACAAGCTGCCACTAACCTTATATAGTCTTGCAGACTGTCAGGGGGTGTGTCATCGCATGAGGTTGTTAAAAATTCTCACTGCAAATAGATTTTCGTAACCAGCGCCAACCTCAGGACGCTGGAAGGTGCTGTTTGTAGTGACTGAGCGACTACCAGTTGTTATGTAGACTATGGGAAAAGACCCCCTAGACTTAATTCAGATTATAATTAAGCAAAATTTTAAGGCTGCTAGCAGGGCCACAGTCTCTAACCCAAGTCAGAGACGTGGTGCCCAGAAGTGGGTGCAGGAAGATGAGATTTTAAGGGCAAAACCCACAAAATCTGCTTTGTTCTGCCAAGATTATATGATAAAGGTGATCTCAAAATAGTCCTTGAATGTCTGCATAAACAAATTAGAAAACCAAACCAGCAGTTAGTCATAACAAGCAGATGGTTATGGCTGTACATTTCTTAGGGATGGGGAGTGTCAAGGAGTCAGGTTGGGATACCTTGTCTTTGAGGAACTTGAGTCAGAGACAATCACTATACTAGGTTCCAAATTGGGTTTCTAGCACAAAATGGAGTTTCTGTAGCCATCACATCAGGCATTTGTGATCCCTATGGTTAGAGTGTGAGGACCCCGGAAACACACACACATGCGCGCGAGCTTGTGTGTGTGCGTGCGCACACACACACACACACACACACACACACACACACACACACACGCACATGCACACGCACACGCACACGGGGCGATTCCAGGGAGAAATACTGAGTAGCTTTCCCTGATCTAGTCTGCACTACATGAATGATGTGTTTCAGCTTAGAGGGCCCGGAGACCCTGGCCTTCACCCTCAGATGCTAACACAGAACCTCCAGGCATGGTGCTTTGGGTTTGCATTCTTAAATGCAAAGTAGTAGAAAAGGCCTCTGTTAGGTTTGCTCCATTAGAGAGTTAGGACACACTCAGGGCAAGCTATCCAACCCAATTGACTAGAGCTGGCCCTCCAGGGTATGTTCAGGAGTGCAGGAGGCTCCATCTCACCTAAAACCTCCCAAGCTTCTCCAGGCAGGAGGGCTAGTTAACCCCAGAATCACTTATATGAGGTTCTGAGAGCCCTTCCCATACACAGGCTCCCAGACCTTAGAACAACTGACTCCATGGTGGCAGTGCCATTCAGGTCAGAAACAGCACATAGACATCACCCACCTGCCAAAATGAAAACAAAGACTTAATTCATCAAAGTCCATACTTGTGGGAAATCCCGAAATGTTATTATCCTTGCTTTTTGGCTTTAGTAGTTGGGCTTCTGGTTAACTGTTCTTGTTAACTCAAGTATGCCAACCTAGGATATGGTCTTTGTGCTTAAAAACTCACCCTGAAAAAGACTCGGTGCTACACTGGGATCCTGAACACCCAGTGTAGTCTTTGGCCAACTAATAAAATTTTTGTTGGCTTAAACCCATGTCCGAGCAGCCTTCTCTGCTAGATAACCTACATCATTTCTGGAGGTCCTACAGAGATCCCCAGAGACCAGACCCTGAGACACAGGGGTGAGGGCAGGGGCCAGTCGTCAAATGCTCTCAGAGCCGGGAAGAATGCTGTGGTCAAGGAGCTCTGAAGAGACGCAGGACCTGAGATGTTCTAGGTCCCAGGACTCCCTTTGGTCATTGCTGCCTTGGGAGAGCTCTGGCACCTGCTCCCCAAAAGGAAACTGTAGCCATCCAGTGGCTTAAGGAAACTGTAGCCATCCAGCGGCTTAAGGTAGAGTGGGGATCAACTGAAAGGAGGCCTGGCCATTAAAGTAATCAAAGCTACAACACCTCCCATAATAAACCAATCATGCGTTTAGGCCTGGCCAACACCCTTGTTAACTCTTTAATTACCTGTAAACCCTTGTCATCAAACCAATCTTCAGTAATATTTACAGGAGCGATCACAAAAGCAGGTTGTTGTAAAATGATAACAGAATGTTTAGAATAGGCTTTTAAAACACAATTAGTCGAATTGCAGCCAATACAAGATACATCAAAAGTATTATTTTTAGAATGTAGAATAATGCTCATATTTCCTACTGATAGGACATAAGGCATGTGAACACATGATGTAACAGGCTCTGTCACCCAAGCTGGACTTGATCTTTTAGGCTGAGCACTCACATCATCCCCGACAGCACCCAACTCCTGTATGTATCTTTGTTGATAAGCTGTGTGGGTCCAGACTCCAGCAGGCAAAGCTGATGAGGGGAGGATAGGTGGAGATGGAGAGTCAGTAGCATAATTAGTCATACTAGCCACTCCCCTATATTCTGACCAGTCTGAAATCTTGAAGTCAGTCCCATGAGGCTGATAAAGCACAGGCTTATTTATTTATTTATTTATTTTTAGGGAATTGTGATATTTGTGTATTCTCTCATCCCACAATGTGGAAAATGTTGTGGTGCCTGGTATTCCTCTGCCTCTAGGCCAGTGGGTAAAGTGACTGGAATGCCATTTAAACTGTCTTTGTATGAGTCAAGATCTTTCCCCTGTAATGTAGTAGGAGATACTCTCAGATATCCAGTAGCGTTCTGCTTTGAAAATCATTTGGGGGTACCAGTTCCCAGTCCTTGGTAATTAACTTCTCTTCTGATTGATAGTGAAAATTTTTCCAGCAGGCATATCCATTAACTTAGTATTATTTACCATTCCCACAACTTCTGGGCCTTCCCATACCGTTGGATGTAAAAGGAGTGGATCAGGGATATAGGCCCAGTACAGCTTCCCTGTCATCATTGTCAGGGCAGTTTGTAAGCTCACCATCAGCATCATTCTTTATCCCAGCATTAGCGTGTTTTACTAACCACTCTGGCAGCTAGCATGCTCCTTCAGCATCCTTCAGAAAAAAACACAAACATGTCCTCTTCCCCATATTAATACCTGATCAGGATCATTTCATGTGTCAGTATGTCCTTCCATTTTACTTAGTTGTAGGGTGCCATAGACACTTAAAGAGCTCCTTGGGATCTAAATTTTAAAATAAAAGAAGCATGATTTAAATAATTTTGTGGTGTACAGGGATATAATTGTCTCTTTTTTTATTTTATGAAGATATTGTTTTAAAGTTTTATGGTCCCGTTTTATAATATCTTCTCCTTGCGGATTATAATGAATCTCTGTAATATGGGTAGTGTTAAATTGTTAACAAAACATCTCAAAGGTTTGACTGTAATAGTCAGCTTTATAATCTGTCTTAATCTTATTTGGAACACCAGGTACAGAAAAACAGTGTAGACAACAACTAATTTTATTTTTGGTTGTTTTATTTGTTAAAGCAGTTGTAACTAGAAAGCCTGAGAAGTATCAATACTCACAAGTGTATTTTTAAATTTTTTAAAATCAGAAATACTGTAACATCTATTTGTCATAATTGATTACGTATGAGTCTTTGAGGATTAACACCATTATGTGGTGTATGAAGAAATTGAGGACGCTGAGGACAAGTCTCTATAATTTGACATGTTCATTTTCTAGAAATATCAAATTGTCTCAAACTATTACACTTTTTAAAAAGATTTATTTATTTATTTTATGCATGTGAGTACACTGTAGCTGTACAGATGGTTGTGAACCTTCATGTGGTTGCTGGGAATTGAATTTTAGGACCCTTGTTCACTCCAGTCAACTCCGCTCGTTCAGTCCCTGCTAGCTCTGGCCCAGAGATTTATTTATTATTATACATAAGTACACTGTAGCTGACTTCAGACACACCAGAAGAGGGCGTCAGATCTCATTACAGGTGGTTGTGAGCCACCATGTGATTGTTGGGATTTGAACTCAGGACCTTCCAAAGAGCAGTCAGTGCTCTTACACGCTGAGCCATCTCACCAGCCCAAACTATTACTATTTTGATGATGTAAAGAATGAGATTGTTTGGCTAACTGTTCCTGTGTAAGGCTTATAATCTGGTATGTAAACCTGTTGTAGCATTGTCCTCACTAAGGGTCTAGGCAATCTAGTATGAGCCCTTAAATGTCTTATAAATTAAGGAACAATATATTTTCTTAAATTAAGTTGCATTTGTATTTGTATAAATAATTGTAAAATTTGAGAATTAGTAGTATTTTTTTTTTAAAAAGGAACAATTTTAAGGAATAGTAAACCATGAGCTGTATATTGGCTATCAGTATGTAAATTAAAAGTTTGATTTTTTTTTTTAACATTTTAAAAACAGTGGCTATATCACGTAATTTAATTATTTGTGAAGCAGGGAGAAACCTGAGAGAATAAACATCCGATTTAATTATTTATGGTGTCTTTTCATTAGATGAGCTGTCTGTAAACATAGTAAATGTATTTTCTATCAGCTATATGTGTTAATTGATAGGAAATATAGAAGTATGTATAGAGGCAAATTTTAATAACTTGTCTTTTGGATAATGATTATAAAATTTGTCTAAAAATTTTGTATATTTAATAAACCAAATGTCAGTATTTTGTAATAACCAATTTAATTGTTGTTTGGAATAAGGAATAAATATTTTTATCAGGTTCTTTTTAAAAATACTTTTGTGATTTTGTCTTATAATTTTGTTAATATAGTAACAGCTTTATAATAGGGTGTTTAAACTTTACTTGGAGATGAAGAAAGGTGAATCTACATTAATGGTCTCTTTTGCCAAAAGATTGCTGTAAAACAGCCAACAATTGATCATAGTCTATATAATGTATCTGTTGTTGGCTAGTAGTTGTTATCTATTTTTTTGTAAAGTTATTTGTCCCTCATCAGTTAATTGTCTAAGGGAATTAGGACTTGCACTCCCCTTGAGAAATATTAAACATAGTTTTAAGGTTTGTGTGTGTGTGGCAAGTTTAAGGTGAGGTTTTAGCCTATTAACATCTCTTAATAGCGTTTGAAAATCATTTAAAGTAAGTAAGTTATCTTTTTTTGGGAGTATTTTGTGTCACAATTTGTTTAGGATATAACTGATGTCTCAATTATTGAAAAGGATATTGCCTTTGAATCTTTTTCCCCCAAGATTTTAAAGCTCGTTGTATCAGAGCAAAGGCTTGTAGTAAAACTTCTTTAGAGGGATCAGTTAATAAAATATTTATATAATGAATAATATGTACTGAAGGACTTAAAGTATTAACCTTTTTGACATAATGTAGGGCTATTGGCCATTTTTTGAGGCAAAACTTTTTAATGATATCATTTTATCGGTTATTTAAAATTATAAGCAGACATGCTAAGTGTAAACCTTTTACAACCATCAAGATGTAAAGGAATAGTATTAAAATAATCTTTTAAACCCATAACAATTTTATATTTATATTTTGGAATGGCAGCTGAAGTAGGTAAGCCAGGTTGTAATGTCTTCATAAGTTTTTAATTTTAATGGTACTTTGCAAATTTCTACTTGTCTGATTTTTTAAATTATAAATATGAGTGAGTTAAAAATCTTGAGCTTGTGATCAACTTGAAAACTGTAGTTAATGGAATATTGGTAGTTTAATTATATTTTTAAGTTTCTTTTGTAATATTAGAGCATAACCATAATTTTGGAAAGTAAATCCCAGCTTTTAACAGTGTAAACAATCTATTTTTTCTAAAATCAATATCAAGTGTATTACTTTTACATTATAAAAGTAACATTACATTAAAAAGTTACATTAAAAAGGCTGTCAGTTCTTTTATATGAATGTGTGACAGAATAGCTTTTAATATCTCATTAAAGAGACATTGTTTTAAATCTTACTTTTTATAAGTCTAGTTTTTAGTATAAGAATTATAAAAAATATCATCTCAATTTAGAAGTACCTTTAGAGACCAGTTTTTGGGGGTTGGCTCATGTCATGTACTGTTGTTTAGAATGACTCTAACCTTGAGTTATTAGTTTTAAGTTAACTTTTTGTTGCCAATGTTATAAATTTGTAATCATATCCAATAACTTATAAGCCAATATCCTATAATCAAGGCATATAGAACATACTTATATTTTAAAAACCAGTCAGAAATAAAAATGAATTGGTTATACACATCTTATATATTTAGACCAAAATTAAAAAAAAAAAAATTCAGTTGTAATTTTAAGAGAAGAGCACCTTGTCACCTGTTGAATCCAATAAACACAATCACAGAGCTTTTTCTAGGAAAAACAGCCATCAGCTCTCTTACCATAAAAGCAGAGAAGATGTTGGCCCCTTTAAGAGCAGCTTGTGAACACCGGGAGTGGTGGCGTACGCCTTTAATCCCAGCAGGCAGAGGCAGGAGGATTTCTGAGTTCGAGGCCAGCCTGGTCTACAAAGTGAGTTCCAGGACAGCCAGGGCTACAGAGAAACCCTGTCTTTAAAAACCAACCAACCAACAAACCAACCAACCAACAAACAAAAAGAGTGGCTTGTAGACAACCAGCCCCTAGCAGGGCTTCTCTAGCTGTGTTTGACTCCCGGCTACAGGTGCAGGGTAACTTATTAGTTTTTTGTTGTTATTGTTGTTTTGTTTTGTTTTTTTCTGATCAAGTTAAAACTAAATCAAGGGGTGGACAGCCAGCAGATCAAGTTTTAACCATTTCTTTTTCGGTGGAGCGCTCCAACCAAAGCAGCATTTTTCAGCGAGTCTTCCGTTTTCAGGGTCTCTGTTCAGGCGCTATCTGTAGCCGGCCAGCGGCTTTACAGTGAGCAGGGCTTCACCTGAAAGGAGGGCTGGAAATGAGGTGGACGAGAGAAGAAGGAGAGACTGTGTTCTGATCAACGCTCAAAGTTTGATATTCAGCACAGCATTTGTAAAGGGAAACCCACAAAACCCATCCCCTGGACAGTAACTCCGGGTAGCAACAGCACAGCAGCCAGTCTGATAAGTTTCTATTTCTTGGCAGCTCACTATTTCCAGTACATCAAAGCTCGCAGCTGCAACCAAGGCAGGTGTCTCTGTTTAGGCCGATGAAACCTATTGTAGCAAGCGTTCAAGGTCTTTTCAGCCTGCCTGTTGTAGCAAATGTTCTGCTTAGCCTGTACAGGCTGAGGAGGTCACAGGAAACAAATTAGAAAAGCCCCCTGGTCTGTCACTTAAGGAGGTAAGTCTGTCTTCTGTTTGAACATATGGGAAAGGTTGGATGTGGCTGTGTCCAGGATCCGTGTGAGATGTCACTGGATTCCTCCTGTCTGTTCAAGGGTATGGAATGTATGCCACCCGATTGTCTTTATTGTGTGTCTCTCTCTGTATGTATGTGTCTCTGTCCGCCTTTCAATGTGTTTCTGCCAGCTTTGTTTCCCAGTATTGACCAGTGGCTGTGAGACACTCACCCCACCCCCAGCTTAAGAGCTGTGCCTTTTGTTGGGGACTCAAATCCTTTTGGCTCTGCCAGGTTGCCCAGAGAAACCAAAAAAGCCTTCGCCTGTCCTGTTCATGCTCCCTGGGTGGAGGTGGGGCGAGGTCAGGACTCTCATAGAGGACTCCTGCAGGAGAATGCACGGGGGTGGGGGTGGGGATGGGGGTGGGGGTAGGGGTATTGTTCCCTGATGTACATTCCCTCTGCTTCCCAGTCTGCTTTGCTTCTAGCAGGACAAAGGAGCAAAGAGGAAGCTCTACTCCTTTCTTCCATGATTTATGTCTCCTTTTCAGCCAAGTCTCTCCATTCTCTGAAAAATAAAAAAAATAAAAGGAGAAAAACCACCCCTATGTTGGGCAGGAGACTCACTACTGGACAATGCAGCCCCCAACAAAATGAAGTTTTCCTTTCTGTCCAACACTGATCAAGGAAACTGTAGTGGTTTGAATCAAACTGGCTCCCACCGGCCCATAGAGAGTGGCACTTTTAGGAGGTGTGACCTTGCTGGAATAGGTGTGACTACGATGGGGTGTGAGGTCTCAGATGTTCACTTCCTGCTGCCTGTGGATCAAGATGTAGAACTCTCAGCTCCTTCACCAGCACCTTGTCTTCCTGTACTCTACCATGTTTCTCACCGTGATGATGATGGACTGAACCTCTGAAACTGTAAGGCAGCCTCAATTAAATGTTCTCCTTTATAAGAGTTGCCTTGGTCATGGTGTCTCTTCACAGCAGTAAAAACCCTAAAACAGAGATTTTAAAATAATTTTTGCTAGGTCTCTTAAAGAGGAGTAAAGACAGCTGCTAAAAAGCTTATTAATAGAATAGGTAAAAATTTTAAAGGAATAAATAGATTCTAGTTACTGGAGGTAGCTTAAAAGGTGTTTAACAACAGAGAGAACCAATTGAGAGACAAGACCTTTTGCATAAACTGAAAGCCACCATCACCTTCTCTGATGATGAGATGCAGTTAAACTTATACATAACCCACAAAATTTTGGTGTCCTGCCCTCAGTCAGAAGAGCAATTTCTAGCTAATCAAAATATACAGTTGTACTATCTCTCACATTGACAACAAAGATTTCCAGGGATATAGGCAGAAACCAACCTGCTAGGACTGGCCCAATTCCAAGTTCCTATAATTGTTCAACTAATCAGTTCAGCCACCCGCATCCAGACTCAACAATACCCAATGATGCTGGAAACACAAAGAGAAACTGCAGTCCACACTGCCGGGTTTAGAGAGTCCAGCATCCTGGGGCCCTGTCAGTCACCCTAGAACACTCCTCTCCTGCCTGTGAAGAAACCTGGGACCTTTGCTTCTCTCGAGTCTGATTCTTCCAGAGGAGCAGGTGTGACACCTGGCACCTGACAACTGCGCTCTTCAGCCTCCCATGGGCAGAGGCGAGACAACCCACCTGTGCTTTCACAGCGCCAGGGCCAGGGCCAGAGGGAGGTTACAGCAGGCAACTTACCTGGACCAGGTTGCCTGAGAGATTTAAAAATTCTCCAATCCTGGTTGATGAGACTAAACTACATGCTGACCTCCTGCCCTTCCATCAGAGGTGTCCTGGGACCATACTCTTATAGTATATCCTCTTACTTACTCTTACCATGCCTCCTCCTAGCCTCTAGAACTAAAAAGTCATAAAAGGGCCACTGAGGGACTGCTGCAAGAGTTATACAGACCTGGGGCATCAGAACGTCAGCTAAGAAAACCCAGCTTTGTAGACCCAGAGGTTCCCTATCTTGGCTACCAGCTGTGGGAGGCAAAAGGAGCCTGTCTCGGAGGACTGCTGCCATCCTTTGCGGCATCCCCAGCCTGTATAGGCCAAGCAGACCTTGAACATTCGCCAGGCAGGCTGGACAGATCTTGGCTAAGCAAACCTTGAATATTTGCCACAACATGCAGGATGGATATACAGACCTTGAACGATAGGCTTCATCGGCCTGAACAGAGACACCTGCCTTGGCTGCAGCTGCAAGTTTTGATGTACTGGAAATAATGAGCTGGCAAGAAATGGAAACTTATCAGATTAGCTGCTGTGCTGTTGCTACCTCGAATTACTGTCCTGGGGATGGGTTTTGTGGGTTTCCCCTTATACATGCTGTGCTGAATATTAAACTTTGATCAGAATCTTGTCTTGGCTTCATCTTCTCTGGTCCCCTGTCCTTTCATTTCCAGCCCTCCCTTCAGGTGAACCCTGCTTGACTGTAAAGCCGCTGGCTGGCTACCATCCTTCAGATTCCAACTCCAGAGACTAAGATGTAGTTTCTTGAGTTCCTAGGTGTGGCTAGGTATTGTTTCCTCTGGATACCAGAGTTTGTGAAAATAGCAAGGACTGTATCCACCGGCACAAGAGTGGGGGGACACTGAGCCCCTAATCTTGACTGAGACCAGACACAAGTATTTGAGGCCTTAAAAGCAGCTCTGGCTCCAGCCCTAGCACTTCCAGATGTTCAAAAACTTTTCATTTGTACCTTAGGTTTTTATTGCTGTGAAGAGACACCATGACCAAGGCAACTCTTATAAAAGAAAAACATTTCGTTGGAGCTGGCTTCCAGGTTCAGAGGTTCAGTCCATTATCACATGGTGGGAAGCATGACAGCATCCAAGCAGACATGGTGCTAGAGGAGCTGAGAGTTCTACATCATAATCTATAGCAAGAGACTCTATCTCACTGGGCACAGCTTGAGCATATATGACCTCAAAGCCCACCCCAACCATGACAAACATTACAAAGGGGTTTTTAAACTTGGGGCCTTGGAAGTACCCTGTGACATACATGTCCAAAGGATTGGACCTTGTAACCACAAGATTGCCCACTTGTCTGAGAGCTGTAGCAGCTTCCTCTTGTCTAAACAAACAAACAAACAAACAAACAAACAAAGTTAACTCTGGGTTAGGATCTTATAGCATTCCACATTGTTGAGTGAGCTCTGAGGAACACCAAAACACTGGCTGTGGCGGCCTGGTACTAGGCCCTACTCCTGGACCACCAAGTCTGGTTTGAGAAACCGACTGCCATCAGTCCTGCTACCCTCCTGTCTGATAATGACCCACAGGTGCTCATCCATGATTGTCACTGAAAGATGAAACCAGGTATGTGAGCCAAAATCACATCAGTTAAAGCAACCACGGCAGCTCCCAAGTACCTGGTTTCATCCTAGGCTTAGTCCTGGAAGTTTCTAGCCTTTGAGCAATCTTATCTAGGCCTAGAATCTTTTCAGCCTCTGAGATTTACTACTGAATAAGCTTTTTTTTCCCTCTTTCTGATGTCTGGCTGGCTGGTTCAACTCAGCTGTTCTGGCTCAAACTCTTCTCCAAGCCGACTGACTCAACCTGCCCTCCCCCCAACCTCCCACCCTGAGTTCTTCTGCTTGGCCTCATACTAACTTTGAGAATATGTCTAATTTTCTTGAGCCTTCTCATTTTCTGGCTCGTTCTGTCTTCACGTGTGTCTAGCTTGTTCTCGCTGCAACCTGTCTGTGTAAAACCGCCTCTGTAAAACAATCGCTGTAAAACTGCCTCCTCTCTTCACTCAGTTCCCTTTCCTTTCTTCTCCCAAGAGTTCCTTCAAATCTTTCTCTGACACAAAGGGGCAGTCACTTTGTCCACCACTCAGTCAGACATCACTTTCAAACATGGGTGCTTCCTTCTACAAACTAGCTCCACTTTCACTGTTTGGGATTAAAGGTGTGTACTAAAGGCTTGTCTGTATTCCAGCCAGAGGGATTAAATTTGTATGCTAAGGGTTGAGCTACACCACAACTCGAAACAGTTTTTTTTCCCCCCCCAGTAACTAACACAATTCTGGCATTCACAGTGTGATCAAACCTCCTGCAGTGCCCATGTGATTGTATTTAGAGGACCCCTCACACGGTTTCCTCACCTGGAGATAAGCAGTTGGCAGAACTCTCTCACCATTACTGGTTTTGGTTCCTTGTGATCATACACAGAAGGCTGAAACTTGTGACTCTCTAAATGAATGTACTTAGCAGGACTATTAACATAGTTCTGAACACCTTAAAGAATTTGATCATTTAGAAGGTGGCTGACCATTAACTTGCATGTTTTAATTATCTTTAATGGTTTACAAATTCAGCGGCTTTTACAAGATTAGGATTTTACGTGTTTATCTCTGGTTAATTTTATCCTTAGAAATTTGAATTGAAGATTTAATTGAAAATCCTCTAGCAGTAAAATAAAACTTTAAGGCATAAATACAGTTCACAGAGAGATTGGGAGCCTTACTTTTTCATTTTTTTATATCAATGTTTTTATTATGACTCAATTCATCCAAATAGCTAATGTTTAACAAAGTCAGCAAAGACAAAAACAAGACTAGACCTACATCTTTAAGTCAGGTTCCGCTAGCCTGAATAGTCCTAAGGAGTTAATAAACCTTATTATCAAATATATCTTAGTTACCAAACATGTTATTTTAAAATTAGTATTGAACACAGTTAAGAAAGACATAAGTGGTTAGGCATACTTTTTAAAGTCAGTTTCTGTTAACCTGAGTAGACTTTTATAACCCTAGGAATTTGTAAATCTTGACTATTACAGAATTTTTTGCTTGGAATTTTACAGCACCCCAGACCATGTCATCTCCCCTACCCCCCACAATAGTCTTACAGATCCTGAGAAATGAAGTTTACATTTTGTCAAGAACTCTGAATATCCATGACCTTGAATGGGGGAACATTTGCTTTTTCCTAACAAGAACCAAAAAAGGAGGAAGAAGTCAGAGCTAGATAGCTGTAATTACATTTGACCATTTTAATTTTTATAGAAATTTTTCGATTAAAAATTTTTGATTAAAATTTTTAATTAAAAATTTAAAGGGAGACATAATGGTAACAAATAAAATACCATTTGTTGTAAGAAATTTTTCCTAAGGGATGATAGACAACTGGGTGCAGCCTTTACCCAGCATACAGGTTTTAGCCTGCACACCCTAGTTTTTTTCAGAAAACCTTGAGGTCTCATGCAGTTAGGTCCTAATTGCATACAGCTAGCTGAGAGGATTGACTGGATACTGGCATGAAGGTCTAGTGACCTTGTGCATCTTGTTTTTGAAGGAGTATCAACTTTTAACAAGCCCAGCTCTGAATACTTTAAGCAGGCATATCTGTGGTTATTAGTGAGATATTTTATTTTTATTTATTTTTTGGTTTTTCAAAACATGGTCTCTCTGTATAGCCCTGGCTGTCCTGGAACTCACTCTGGAGACCAGGCTGGCCTCAAGCTCAGAGATCCACCTGTCTCTGCCTCCTAAGTGCTGAGATTAAAGGTGAGAGATTTTAAACACAGGGGTTCATAACCAGTTTGTGTGTCTGCAGATGGAGGCAGACAACCTGAAAAGCTTCATGGGTTTTTTTTTCCTTATAAGGTCACAAGTTGCAGAACAGTGTAAGTATCTGTAACCTAGAGGCCACTAAACAGAGAACGATAAAAATGACACCTGTGGGAACCCAGAAAGTGTTGGCATCAGGTTGCTTTTGTGTTCACAGATTTTTAACCATATCCAATAAACTTACAAATTTTAAGGCACAGAAAGTCTATATAATAGTCTTACAAGTCTTGAGATACGTTTGTATTTTGACAAAAGTCTGAGAGAGCTAAGGAAAGCTGAGGAAAGGAGAAGCGGTAAGCAGCTGTAACTCCCACTGGAGAGTCTACTTTTTAGCTGTTTTAAAGCACCTGGCGTCTTTTCCTGGGCTGTTTGGTTTTTCCTTTTGCTGACAGAGGCAGGAGGCCTGTCTGACCCAAGACAGAGATTCTGGGGAAAACTTTTAAACAAGCATGCTTGGGTCAGGCAAGCCAGGCATAATGCAACCCCAGAGCCCGGTTTTTAATACTGTAGGACAGCATAGAGCAGTATTTCAATGTTATCTATATCCCAAAGACACTGAATCCCCACAAAACTGAATCCAGTGATGGCAGCAAGCAGAGAATAAAGAAAGTGCAGAGACAACCTTATCTGTGAGAAACCCATGAGACTTAAACAGCAGGCTCATTGAGCCAACGAGAGGGGCAGAGACAGAGTAAGCCAGTGGTGATGGTGGTTGTGGTCTGGCTCCCATGTCTGAAACAAAACTTGTAAGTACATTAGTAAACAAATCCATCAGACAAAAGCAAACAACTTAAAAAGACAGAATGTCCACACAGTCAGAGGACAGCAGACAGACACCTTGACCCATATACCAGAACCAGGACAGTCCTGGAAACAGTCTATGATCTTGTCCAATCTTCCCAGATGTTGGGACTTCCAGAACAGAACAACTCACCAATTGTTCTGGGTTTCACATGTGCACTGGCTGTAAATTTTACTCCCTGCCACCTCCAAGAGAGGGCTTTTCTGTGTAGCCCTGGCTGTCCTGGAACTTCCTCTGTAGACCAGGCTGGCCTGAAATTCAGACAGCTGCTTGCCTCTGTTTCCTGAGTGTTGGGCATTTACCAGATTTGTGGTGATCACAGTCTGGGGTCCCCCTGGGCCTCCAAGTTCACCTGGGACTTGTCTCTGTTTAGGAACCAATCCCAAGATCCCTGACCCTGAGTCTGGGATTTCCCAGGGATCCTGGATGAGCTCAAGACACCCCGGGAAAAGACCACAGACCCAATCCAGATTATAGTTGGTTAAATTTATTGAAACCGCGAGAAGGACACCAGTCTCTGAGACTGCTGTGTGAAGGGGCGAGGGCAGGATTTGTAATGGGAAAACCCACACTGAGTGTCTGCACAAGCAAGCCAGGAGCTGTGTTGCTCTGCCAAGGTTAGGTAGTCAGGGGCGACCTCAAAATAGGACTTGAATATCTGCATAAGTAGGTTACAGAAGCCAAAGAGGTCATAACAGTAGATGGTCCTGGCTGTACATTTCTGAGTGGGAGTGACTGAGTCAGGGTTATTGGGAGCTTATATTCCAGGGACTGGAGTCAAAGAGAAGTGGCTACTGAGTACCAAGATGTATACCTAGCATAAAAAGGAGTTTCTTCAGTTCTCGCACCATCAGCACTGCCTGGCCTTGCTTATTCTAACTGTATTAATGGTGGGACCCTGCGTCTTAAACTATATGGCCAATTATGTAACAATTTGATAAAATTAATGGTCCTTAGTACTATCTATACTGACTTCATATTGAAAGTACCATTCAGGTCATCAAACTCAGCACATAGACACCACCACTGGACAAACAAAACAAAACATACACACACACCCCCTCCCCCCAAACCCCCAAAGACCTAGTACAGCAAAGTCCATAGTTCTGGGAAAGTCCCTAAATGTCCTAACCTTGCTTTTTGGCTTCGGCAGTTCTGCTTCTGGCTAACTGTTCTTAACTGAGGTATGTCAACCCAAGATATGGTTTCTGTGCTTAACAGCTGACCCTGAGAAAGGTTTGAGGCTACAGGGGGATCCTAAACACATAGGGTAGTTGCTGGCTGGCTAATAAAGACGCTCTATTGGCTTACTCGTGCCCCAGTAGTCTTCTCTGGTGGATGCCCCACAGGCAGTAGCCTGGAGAGTTGAGGCTTGATAGCCAAGATAACCTAAAGGAGGGAGAGGTGACGGGGGGAGGTAATGGTTAAAAGAAATAGTGTTTGTGCAAAGGTCTCAGGGTGTGGGAAGGGCTAGCAGTCTTATGGTCCAGAGCAGGCAGGGTGAGATACTAAGCAAGGGGAGGATGGAACGAGATGAGCAAGGGACAGAACAGCCCAACTACGATCACTCTCCAGACGTGGATGTCATTCCGAGTGTCCAGGGTACACTGGCACTTCTCAATGGGAGGGATCTACTTTTTACTTTTAGACTATTGGTATGTCTGTGCACTACTTACATGCATGGGATTGTGGAGAGGAGGAGGAGGAGTCAGAGCCCCTCGAACTGGAGTTACAGATGGTTGTGAGCTGCCATGTGGGTGCTGAGACTCAAACTTGTGTCCTCTGGGAGAGCCACCAGTGCTTTTAATCACCGAGCCATCTCTCCAGATGCTCTTTGACAATGCTGTGGATGGCACCTGGAACAAAGGATCTCAAGGGTGCTAAGTGTGTGTTTTATCACTCGGTACACCTCCAGCTCCACCCCTCGAGCCCCATATTTGAGACTTGGGGGGGGGGTTTTTACTATTTTTATCCTGGCTACTCTAGGACTTTCAAGCTCAAGTGACATTTTTACTTCATTTTAAGGTTAGTCTTGAGGCTGTGGGAGAATGGATCAGGAAAGAGCGGGGTTGCTTCTGCTGCCTGCAAGCCTAACTCAGTCCCTGGCTTCCTGAGTAACGTGGCACTAGTGCTCCTGTTGCCGGGCTGGGGTTGACCTGTGTACTGTGAGGTTTAGCTAAATCCTTGCTTCTTCTCACCAGATCCTCAAAACAAAACTGTTCCCAGACACTGATCAGTGTCCCTTGCAGGATCACTCCTTGTTGAGAACAGCTGCCCTAAATGAAGAATGGACGGACACTTCCCAGGTTTCCCTCACAGTCCCCACTACAGGTACTGAACAACTAACTAAACCGTAACCTGGCATCCCATTATCTGGGGTCACAAAGGCAGGCGATGTCTTGCTTTTATACAACCTCCACCCTCACCCATGGTACAGCAGTGATGACTTTTTTTCAATTACGCGTTATACTCTCATGAGCTTGGTCACTGGAAGTATCCTAGACATTCCCAAGCAGCAGTGACCAGCTGGGACCCTGGTCTTGCAGCTGTCTCCAGTAGAGAAAGCTGGTGGCTTCCTTGAGGACATTTGTCCACACTGTAGGGAACCCAACAGAGCACAGGAAGCAAGTTGGAAACACATTTACTTTTATGAGAAAACAGATGTCCAGGAGCAGCACCAACAGCATCTGCTCACAGCACCATGGCAGCAACCGGAAGGCAACGTGGAGCATCAGTGCTGCTGTCCATGGAGCAGAGGAGTCACATAGGAAGGAAGCCACCAAGTGCACAACAAAGCAGAATGTCTAGTCCAATGTGCACAACACTGACACAGCACCAAGGGTACTACACGGACGTAAGCATTCACAAATGTCAAACACCAGACTGGGGACAGCGTCTACAATACAACAGGCCATGGCTGCAGCTGTTTAAGAGGAATGCACCACACACTGCAGTATACAGATGGGTATTAGGACACACGGGTGTCTGCACCAGCCAGAAACAAGAAAGAGGAGGTTCCACCAGATCATGAGGTGGCTGAGGTGAGATGTGGACAGGCCAGCTGGGAGCTACCAGTATGCAGGTGCTGGGAACCCTCTGCAGGTCCAAAGGCAAATGACTGCAGGCCCAGATGCAGGGAAACAGACTCACTTAGGTGTTTCTGGGAGCTGCCCAATGCAAGCATTAGTCCTATAGGATCTGAGTCAGGAGGTCAATCCACTTGTCTTCCTTGAGAAGGAACCAGGAGAAAGCAAACACCCAACTCCACAGGCACTAGGGACTGGAAAGGGTAGGCTGAAGGTGGGCACCATTGCTTGGCCTAAAGGTAAATGTGGCACATAGGCCAGTTTCCTTGTCTGCACTGTAGCTGGGGTCCACACCAGAGGTGACCCCATTCCCCTGAGTCTTCCCTAGAAGCCACAGAGCATCCATCCCTTGAGTCAGGGTACACAGCCTTTCTTTCTTGAGCCCCAGTTCTGCCTTCCTTTTTAGGGCATCTTGATGTCCCAACTCATTGGCACAGGAAGTCAGTGTCTTGATGACAGATCCAAGGTCAGGAGGAAAGGAGTCTGCACATGCTCTGGAGCTACAGACTTCCAGAAACAGAAGGAGGCAGCTAGTCAGGTCTAACCCACTGCTCTCCTCAAACAGAAGAGTCCTGGACCCAGCCCAGAGCTCCTTCTAACTCTCCTTGAGGTGGCTTCTGCCTTCTCTCTTGGCTGAGAGGGAGCTGAAGGAATGGATCTTAGTACAGCTCCGAGCTCGCATTCACTTGCTGGTTGTAAGGCCCTGGCAGTGCTCTCTGTTCTAAGCGAGGCTCAGCAGCAGTTGGGCTGCTCGGAACTCTCTGCAGGACAAGGCCCACTGGACATGAAGGCTGAGGTGCTAATAAATGGGCTGCCTGGACTTGTAAGACATCTCTGGCTGCAGCTGCGCATGCTCTATAATCAGAATCCCACTACTTTGCTGGAGTAGTCTTCGTTGTCCCCGGACACATCTTAAGACGTCTAGAAGGTTCTGAACATTTCGTCTGTTCCCAGGTGGCGGCTCACAATGTCTTTCACTGATGTAGAGAGCTGGTGCTGGGAACTCTTCAGCAGGCTTCAGTGAGCCAGAACTAATGGTTGCTCATGAATGCTGTGATGTGGCCATCTTAAACTTCAGGGTGGGAACAAGCGAAAGTGACCTGTAGTCACCACATGGTGTCCAAAAGGCCTCCCTGAGCTCGCCCACCTACAGCCTTCCTGTTGCCAATGGATTCTGTGGGGATGAAAGCCTCCCTGGAGCATGCCCAGTGTCTCTGCCGTGCTCTGTAGAGGTAGACACTGACTCCCGAGTTCTCTGAGCTTCTTACTGGAGAGATCTGCTCTAGCAGCCTAGAAAAAAAACAAAGAACAGTCTGTGTAAATGACAAGAGGCAGTTCCTCACTCGCTAGAAGACAGCGCACTGAAGGGACAGGTGGGTTAAGTGCAAAGTGGTTCTGTTGGCTACCCAAAGAAAATCGAGGGTACAAAGGGATGTGGGGCTCCAGCTGTGGGCTGAGACCTAGTGTCAGGCACGCGCGCGTGCGCACACACACACACACACACACACACACACGCTTAGAGGACAACACAAGCAGCAGTCTGACATGCTCCTCCTCCTCCTCCTGCTGGGCATGTCCCATGACCTCCTCCTGCTGGTTTGGTTGTATGACTTTTCCCATACTCATGAACTGCAGTTGAAAAAAATTTTTCTTTCATTGTTTTCCATGCAGACTTTGTTGAATTCAGCTGTCCCCCTAGGGTAGGGAGCATCCAGGGCTGCTAGCCTGCAGGCTAGCCTTCCATGTGTGTGAATGAGTATCTGCTCTCATTAAGAATGCCAACAACTGCAGGGGCTAGAGAGATGGCCCAGCAGTTAAAAAACACTGGCTGCTCTTCCAGAGGACCAGGATTTGGTTTCTAGCACCTCTAAGGTGACTAACAGCTAACTGTAATTCCACTTCCAGAGGAGTCAACAGCATCTTCTGGCCTCCAAGAACACTGCATGTATGTGGTAAACAGACAAACACATAAAAATAAAGATAATCACAAAACAACGTAAATGCATGCCAACATACAAGAAGAACTTTGCATCACTAAGACCATAGGCACAAGCCAGTGCAATACCTGGGCTTTCTTTTTTTAAGACAGGGGTCTTACTATATAGTCCTGACTATCCTGGAACTGGCTATGTAGACCAGGCTGCCCTTGTACTTAAGAGATCTGCTTGCCTCTGCCTCCAAAGTGCTGAGATTAAAGATGTGTGTCGCCACCCCTGGCCACACCTCAATTTTCACACACCAAGTCACTGAATTCTAGCTGATTCTTTGGAGTTGGGCACCATCATCCCCACTGGACACCGAGACACAAGGTTCAGCGTACACCCAACATGGCCAGATCCAGGCAAGGAGACGGCTGCAGCTGACAGACTTATCTCATGTTCTCGCCACCTCCTTTCTCCTCAGGGGTCAAGACATTGGCTTTAACCATGGTTCTCTGGCTATGTGTGGTGCTGTGGGCCTTTAATCCTAGAGCCTAGGAAGCAGAGGCAGGTGGGTCTTGGTGAGTGGAGGCCAGCCTGGTCTACTCAAAAACAAAACAAAACAAACAAACCAATCCAAACCAAACCAAACCAAATGCAAGTAACTTGATTCTTCTTTTCAAAGAACCCTGGGCTGGGGTATAGCTGAGTGGCAGAGCAACAGCCCAGCACTCAGAAAATCCTGGTTCCATCTCCAAGCCAAAAAGTGACTGCGAACAAACCTGTGTGTGTGTGTGGGTGGGTGGGGAGAGGGGGTGGATAACTCAACCATGCTACCCAGACACTGCCACAGTGTCTCTCAGGGCCAACCTAGGGCTATCTGATTGAATGACACTGTCTGAGCCTGTCCCATACATCCTAAATGTAGAGAAGACATCAAAGAATAGATTATTTGCAATTTAATCCAGAAAGGGTCACGTGGCTCAGTTAGGAAGTGGCTGAGCTGGGACCAGCTATGTTTCTCTTTAAGTTAAGGGCTCTTTATGCAGCCATGCAAAGTGACATTTCTCCCTGCCAATGACAAGAGTTACCAGAGCACTGCACAAATCGAATCATATCAGACAATACAGGCAGGCTTGGGTTGTGTTTGACTAATCTCCATTGTTGTAAAGTCTGTGTCCACATTGTTACTCTCCTGGAACATCAAACTGCTCCAGTCCAGTTCTGGCACCCAGGGATCCAGATGTCCTTAAGCCACCTTTCTGACCAACAGCTAGCTCCAGCTCTGAAGGAAGGGCTAAGCTTACGGAGGGCTTGGAACACCAAGCCTGCAAGCTCTCTGAGGCTCCAGCTCTCTTACAGTCCTCATGAAGAACAGGGTCAGAATCACGTGGGGGGGGGGGTGCATGCCTATAAACCCCAGCGCTCTAGAAGCTCAAGCAGAGAATCACGGAGAGTTGAAGGCCAGCCAGTCTAGGCTACATAGTTAGTTCTCAGCAGCCTGAGCTACATACCAAGACCCTGTCTGAAATAAACAAAGTAAAAATCAGAACCTAAGGGAGCACTTTGCCCTATTTTAGCCATGTTTGATAGTTCATGCCTATGACTCCAGGCTTAGGGGGGTCTGTGAGTGAGGCCAATTCAGGCTACACAGTGAGATCCAAGACAACCTGGGCTAGAGTGAGACCCCATCTCAATAAAATAAAACAATAAAACAAATGGGCTTGCAAACAAGTCATGGCAGCACCTCTTTCTGCCAAATTTGGTTAGGACACGGCCACACCCATTCATTCTGTGCCCTCTGTAAGGGCTGTGCAGTATGCGAACAGGTGAGTGGCTGTGTGGCTGCAAAGACAAGAACAAAATTCATGTGGGATGACACTGGGCCACCCTGCTGAGTGGCCCTCTGGGTGTATATGAACACACACACTCTGCCTTTGTGGCCCTCTCGGTGTATATGAACACATACTGTCTTTGGTTTCCCCTCAATACTGAGGGAACTGAAATTCTGTACCCCAAAACCTTAGCACATATCCTTAAGGACAGGGCTACAGGCTGGGAGCAGGACGCTGCCTTGCCACCTTGCAGCATTCCAGGCTTCCAATGTCCCTAGAGTTTGTGGGTAACCCCTCTATTCCAAGACCATGCTGCCCAAGTATGCCATGTAGCTCCTACACCAGCTGATACTCATCTTCTCACAATTTCACTTCATTAGATTTTCATATTAGATTAAGCCTTCCTCTCCCATGGGGATCAAGACTGGTAAAATATTCCTGGGGATGCTTGCATAAGGAGAGTACAGTGTGGGAAAACCTAGACCTGGAAGGTTCTGCTCCATAAGGAGGGAGGGGCAGTACAAGCAGCCTGGTCCAACAGCAGCCCCGGCTTGCACTTCCTAACAGTGCATCAGCAAACCTGGCCAGGTCAGTGCCACAGGAGGCACCAGAGACACACAGTGTTGTTTCAGCTTCTAGAAAGAGGACGGCTAACCTTGTCATTGTGGCAACTGTCTGAAAAAGCAACTTAAGGGTTTCTTTGGCTCCTGGTTTGAAGGGATACAGACCATCATCGTGGGGAGTGTGACATGACTGTCACATTAGTACAGTTGGGAAGCAGAGAGATGAATGTCAGGCTTTTCTTTTTAAACCTCTGTGTATGTCTCTAGTGCTGTCTGCATGGAGGGCAGGGGGAGGTCAGAGGTCAATTCTGAAGAGTTGGGTCTCCATTGCCATCTTTTGCATGGGTTCCAGGACTGAACTCAATTGTCAGGCTTCTGTGAGAAGCAAGTGCCTTTGCCTGCTGAGCTGTCTCCATGGGCCAGCTTTCTCCTTTTGAATTCAGTCTAGGACTCAAGCCTGTGTGATGGCACTACGGACATTTAGGTCTTCCCTCTTCCATTAAATCTCCCTGGCAACATCCTCACAGACACACCTGATATGTCTCCTAGGTGATTCTAGATCCAGTCAGGTTGACCAGGCAGATTACCACACCTGGTCAAACATCCCAGCCAGGGAACATAACCACCTGCATCGTTTGGGCAGTGCCCTCTCGTGGTTTCTGTACCTGCTGACAAGCCCTTCTCTACTTCTGGCTGAGTCCTCTTTCTGGGACCCTTTCTTCAGGGCAGATGCCCCAAAGACCAAAGCCATAATTTGTTACTTTATGTCCAAATCGCTGCCAACTTTCCCCCCAACTTACCCTCCTGGTCAGCAGTCACTTGCTGTCTTTAGAACACAGACCTCACAGAGCACTTGGGGCAGACAGTAGACAGAGTCACGTGGTCTTGCCCTGCTTACCAGCAGGAAGTGGAATTGACCTGAATGGCAGGCTGCTGTGGGGTGGGGCCACAGTTGTTTTTCAAGGTGCAGTGGACAGAAGCTACTGATGGCACCCTGGAGCTACAAGCCTTAGCCTAAGAAACCTGCCACTATGCCAGGGTGCCAGGGTCTGCTGAGACTTTGGATGGATCCATGCCACTTGTCTAAGATGTGGCTGGGACAAGAGAAAGCAGTGTAACCCAGTTCTAGGCCCAAGGGTTGAGCTCGAAGACTGTGGTTTCAGCCAGAAGAGAGAAACTCTAGGACCACTGAAGTCAGCTGCACAGAGATGAGCAAGCTGGACTTGGTGCTGTCCTTAGAGTTGGTCAGAATGTTGCCTGTCATCCACCTCAGGGTTCCTCACCCTAGCAGACAGCATGGGGCTGGGCATACAGAGCCAGAAGTCTTCAAGATAAAGAGACAAAAGCACTGTGGTTGGTGCAGACAGAGGCAGCAAAGGAAGGCAGTGGCCCTTTCCAACAGGGGTGTCTCTTTAGCTCTATAAAGTTCTCAGCGACCCAAAACTGTTCCAAAGATGGCCCTGAGTAGCATAAAGTAGTCTGGAAAATGGCTGGAGCTTCAGGAAGCTCCGAGAAGCACCGTGTTACCACTAAGTGAAGACTCTAAGGGCAGAAAGCCTCTGTGGGCTCTCATGTCTGATGGGTAGATTTTCCTCTCAATGACAGACGGGTGGCCGGATGAGCACACTGCATAAGACCTCTGGACCACCATCAGGTATTTGACAAGGATCCATAGCTGTAGACCGCCCTGCTCAGTGCTTCTTCCTCGGATGACGCTTCCGATGCCGGATGAGGCAGGAGCTGTAGGCGAAGGATTTTCCACACTCCTCACAGCCATAAGGTTTCTCTCCAGTGTGTGTTTTCTGGTGTTTCAGAAGGTTAGAACCACAGTTGAAGGCTTTTCCACACTCCCCACATTTAAAGGGCTTCTCACCGGTGTGAATTCTTTGATGTTTGGTGACATCTGAGCTGTGCCTGAAGGTCTTCCCACACTGGTCACACTTAAAGGGCTTCTCTCCAGTGTGAACTCTCTGGTGGCGAATGTGATCGGTCTTGTGTTTAAAGATCCGTCCACATTCACCACACTCATAGGGCTTCTTCCTCTGAAAAGGGACAAACACGGGGACACCCTCAAAGTCATCTTTAAACGAGGCATCGAAGGCATCAAAGATATGTGCTTCGTCCTCGGGGCTCAGGACAGGTTCTTTTCGGGGTCTGCGGGGCTTTCTTGGCTTCTTGGTTGGCTTTTTCCCCTTTGATGTTTTCTCTCCCTTGACAGTGGCCTTTTGCGCACCTGCCTCCTCCTTTGGGGCCTGATTCTTCTTTTTCCTAGTTGCAGGCTTTTCCATTGCTGCTCTTAGGAAGCAGGAAACCCCCCTGGAGGCCAGGGAAGGCTGAGGGTTTTCAGACAGTGGCTGCCTGGCTCCTTCTCTGGGACTTCGCTGTCAGGGACAGCTCCTGCTTATGAAGCTGCATCGAGCAGACGGAACCACTCGTCTTACTTCTGGAGGCAAAAGCATGAACAACAGGTCAGAGGCAGCTCTTAGCTCTCTGCAGCTCCACTGTCTTCCCAGCTGCTCACATGATGAGCCCCTCAGACTAAAGTGGACTCCCCAGAGCTCTAGCCCCAGGCCTAGAAGCTGAGCTCAGAGACTCTGGTCCACAGTATGCTCATCTCTTTGAGTGACTCTCTCACTCAGCCACGGACACTCCTGGGCCTGCAGACAAGATTTTCACTCATCCCAGAGAAAGCCATAGCCATTATGGACCAATGGCCATTTTCCACCTCCCCAAATAGAACCTTCCCTGTTCTTCTTATCCTCTCTACCTGCCCACATCGGAACTGTGCAAACACCCTGGAGCAGGAAGTAACTATCATACAACAGCCTGGTTCTGAGCCTGGAAAACTCAGGGCTCTCCTCATAATCCACAGCAAACCCCATTAGACCCCCAAAGGATGCCTCTTGTATTGATGTGGCTCTCTCTATGTGACCCCTCTTTATCTCTAAACCTGCACCATCCCCTTTACTCCCAGAGGCCCAAAGGGGTGGGCTCTGCTGGCAGTTCCATCTAGAGCACCCACACTTTCCTAAAAACACTTTGGGAACACACTGTATTTTGTTCTAAGCATTTGACAAATACCCACATATCTAACCCAGCAGATAAAATTCTTATCCGGATTCAAAGTCCAAGATCCAGGCAGCTATCGGCTAGGCGTCTGTTTGCTCTATGTCAGCATCTGAAAGTGTTTGTCGATTGTGGGACAGCTCAGGAGACACCCGAGAGTCCCTGTCTGCAGCATCACTCAGTACCAATTCAAACACCATCACTCTGGTGAGAGGAATGACAAGCGGGACCCAGGTGTCTGTCTGCTCACCAAGGACCATCCTCACTGAAAACTTAAATAGTCATTAAAACCAGAAAGGACCCCAGCGACTTAGCTTATTGCCCCCTCCCTTCACAGGCCTGTGCACAGGAGTAGGTGCGAGTGATTCAGGCAACTTAGTTGAATTCCGCTGACCTAGGGACTCAGGTCCATCAAGGAGCTGCTGGAGCCGGCAGGATAAGGCGCTCAATGCATCCAGCAACAAGGGGCTTCGCTAGGTAGTCCGGCCCACCTTCCCCGCCTCCAGGACCTCTGCAACACCGCCGAGGTGGTCTACAGAGAAAGGACTCAGAAGCCGGCCTTCGCCCGGTCGGAGCTACCGTGCACACACGCAGAGAGTACCTGATGGGTGCCGAGCACAGACGCCGGCGGAACGTGGCCGTAGGCAGGCTGACCGGCGGGCGGGCGACCGTTAACAATGCCCACTTGAGCCCGCCACTCCCGCGCCTAAAGGCGCCCGCCCCTCTGGTGCCGCTCTACCTTCCCCGGCCTCTCGGTGGTGCTGCCGTGCGCTCCAAGCCCCGCCCACCGCTCGAAACCCACTCCAGTGCCGCTCTAGGATCCTCGCCGGGTTCTCGGTGGTACCGCCGCAAGCTCCGGAGCCCCGCCTGCTCGTTCACGCCCTTCTGGCGCCGCTCTAGGAGCAGCCGCCCGGCCTCTCTGTGATCCTGTGCTGCGGCCGTAGGCCCGCCTACCTCTCCCCGCCCCTTCGGGTCCGCTCTAGGAGACACTGCCCTCGCTCCTTGTGATGCTGAGGCTGCGGGCTCGAGCTTCGCTTGCGAGGATGCTAAGCAGGCGTCTGTGCCTGTGCAAGCTTCTGGGCTGCGGGCGGCGCCTTTCTCCCGGCGTGCGCCTCTTCTCAGGATTCCAAGCCTTCTTCTGCAGGCTTCGTGTTATTTCTCAGTCATCGGGCTTGCCATCTGTGGTGCGCTGGGATGGCGGACCCAGTAGTGCACGGCCTGTAGCCCCCTGGAATCATCCGACCCCGCCCCTCCTTCCCGGCAAAGCCAGGCGCAGACCTCCCCTGCTCTGTCCCTTAACGCGGACCTTTACAGATATTTAAATCTAGTCACTTCTTGTGCTCTTTCGACTTTCTGGGTATATTCTCCACTATTATATTTGGTCAGGCTGGCTTAGAACTAGCAATCTCTTGCCTCGGTCGAGTCCTGGGATGATAGGTGTGGCCCACGGCTCTTGGAGAATGAAGTTATGAAAGCTGTTGTGTGCTTGGTGAAGTCTCCCTGGGGGCGCCATTTTACATGACTAGTACACAATGTTAGTGCCTCCTGTGCTGCAGATGCCTGTATCAAACCTCTAGCAAACCCTTTAAGTGTCGTCTCCACCTCATCCGTTTAGATTCAACGCCAACATGCTAGATAAATGTAATTGTCCAGCGTGCAACTTGGCGGAGCTTGCCGATTATCATTCAGGCATCGCTGCCTAGATTCACAAGAGTGGCTGTGTATTGAATGGTGGTTCATTCAGCCTCCTGAACAGCTGCCTCTGCGCTGTGTGCATCACAGCTTTGGGATCCTTTGTCCACTGAAGGACGTGTTTACAAGGTTGTTGGGAAGCAGCCCCCCCTTCCCTCCTGTGCTGTTTCATTTCCCTGGGACCGTGCCCAGGAAGGCAGTTGCTAGGTCCCAAACTGCATGTTGCCTTTCGCAAGAAACAGACAAGCTGCTTTCCAGAGAGCCTGTGCCATTTCTCATTCATTCCTACCAGTGGCATGGGGCTTTCTGGCTTACCAGCATTTGGTACAGGGAGGTAGGGCATCTCCTTGCTTGCTTTCCCCAGAAGGTTAGTGGCCTGTGTGCTTCCTGCCATCTTTCATGTAGTCCCCAGTCTCTTACCTATCCTCTAATGAGGTGGGTTGAGCGGGATGTGCATAGACTGTTGGTACCATTCTTGTTCTTTTCAGCTTTCAAGCATGCTCCGGCTTGTCCCTACCCCCACACCCCTTCATTTGTGGAAGAGATTCTGTTTTGGAGTGGCTCCTTTCTGGAGAATCATATCCTTCTCTTGTCAGTAAGACTCAACTGCTAAGCCCGTGGCTTGGGCTTGCTCACGTGGTCCAAGTTTTTCTCTAAGAAGAAAATGAAGTGTCTTCTGCTAGGAAGCTCCAGTGTCTGGACATAAGCTCTGAGCCATCTGGACACATGGCCCCTTTGTCTGGTGGCCAGGATAATTTGCTGTGTACAGCCTAGGGTCGGCCTGAGGAGATGCTGTCTTCAGTGATATACAACTGAGCCGTGTCTGTGTTCAAGAGAATTCCTGACAGTGGCCGTTCACATGGGAACCTGGATACAGAGTACCGGGTAGTGTAGGACCTCCCCAGTTGCAATGGATTGTCTTTGTGTTAGTGTCACTGCCTTGTTCCTGCGTCACTGGCTTCTACAAACCACAAGGTCCTTGGAAGGGCAGAGGTAATGAGTCTCCTTCCTCAGGATTTCCTGCCTTGGGGATAGCACCTGCTCCCCTCCCTCCCCACCCCCCCCCCCAGCCACCACCACCACCAGGATTTTTACAACCCAACAAGGAACAGTAAGACCACTATAAATGGTTGCTTTCTGTCCTGGGAGGCAGGAAGGCTCCAGAGAGCCCCTGGACTCTGTCAGTGAAACTGAAACTCTTGTCCAGCACCAGCCAAGAACAGGAGCTAGTGACCCTACAAGTGGGTATTCGTTGTGAATACAAAATGTCAGAAACAGATAAACACATTTGTGTCTTTTTACAATACCAGAATTTATTGAGTAACAAATAACAAATTCACCAGCTACATTGGCTCCTTTGACTGGTATTGGTCAAGCGGTCCAGATTGGCTCTTGCTAGTGACCGAGGCAAGCACAGCTTCTTTTATTCCCATGATGACTACTAATGTTAACACTCTGATTAGACCTCAAATGGCACACGGTAAGTATTTCTGGCCATAGGTAGGTTACAGAATGTCTGCAACAGGGCTAAGAAGGTTGCTGCGGAATTCAGGGAGGCCATAGTGGAGGTAGAGGCAGGAAGCTGACATAGAGGTAGAGTCCCTGGTGGGGTGAGTGACAAGTCCTGTTAGGGAGCTGTTGCTAGGGACACTGGCAGAGCCACACCCCAGAGTTAGAGTTCAGCTGAGCTGCAGTGTGTAATGGAGCTAAGGAAGTGAGGTGAAACCTACACTAGTGTCGTGGTACTAGAGGCAATGGGCAGACCTGTGTCCAGATGGGCAGAGAGAGAGAGATGGATGGAGTTGACTCAGCGGTGAAGACCAAGCTAAGCTGAAGTTCCCATGGCAGCTGGGTTTTCTTTTTTTGCTGGTCCCTCAACTTGAGCATATATCAGGGTGGTCACGGGACAGGTTTGTGGGAGCTGTTCCCATTTTACTGTTGGGATGCTTTAAAATCTTTTTTCCCCCTTATCTTTATGTCTGTATGAATACATGCATTCTTGTACCCTGGCATACACGTGGAGATCAAAGGGCCACTTTGTCAGTCTTGTTTGAGGCAGGCTTTCTTTGCTGTTTGTTAGCTGGCCTGTGAGCTTTTGGGGATTCTCCTGTCTCCTCCTTCCATCTTGCCGTAGGAAGAACACTGGGATTATAGATATGTGCTGCCACATTGGGCTCTTCCATGTATTGAGTGAGGGTCACAGCTCGGGTCCTCATGCCTGTGCAATAAAAGCCTTACCCACTAAACTATCTTCCCAGTCCTATTTTTATTGTTTAACTTAAAAAATATATATGTGTGTGTGTGTGTGTGTGTGTGTGTAGGGGGAATGGGGGTTGGAGAGATGGCTCAGCAGTTAAGAGCACTGACTGCTCTTCCAGAGGTCCTGAGTTCAATTCCCAGCAACCACATGGTGGCTCACAACCATTTGTAATGGGATCTAATGCCCTCTTCTGGTGTGTCTGAAGACAGCTACAGTGTACTCATATACATAAAATAAATAAGTAATTAAAATAAAGAGGTGTGTGTGTGTGCACTTGAGTGTGTGTGTTCTATGAGCGTGTTTGTGGGTAGGAGTATATACCCTATAAACAGGTACAGGCCAGAGGAAAACAAGATTGGGCATCCTGTTCTGTCGTGCTCTACTTTCTTCCCTTGAGACAGGGCCTCTCACTGAACCTGGAGCTAGGCTGGCAGGAAGCCCCAGCGATCCTCCTGCTCTCCCCCTCTGTCCTCCCCTGCTGCCCCAGCTCTGGGTTTATGTGCAGCCATGCTCAGCATTTTACTTGTATTCTGGGAATTTGAACTCAGAACCTCATGTTTGCATAGCAAGAACTTTAACCCCTAGACTATCTCCCCAGTCCCAGAGTGGCTATTTTTATAGAATCATTTACTTATTTTACTTTTATACCTTACCTGTGTTGTTTCGGTCAAAAGAATAGAGGATCTGAATCATTTCCGCCTTGGGCGGAGACGTGACATTCTGTATCTGACATTCTGTGCCGGGGTCTTGTTGTAAAAGCCATTGTCACCTCTCTTCAGAGTTAATCCAAATGGCTCTGTCACTCACCTGGGCGTGAAAGCCAGCTATTCCAGAAATGTTAGGAAAATCATTTATGCCCAGGTTGATGGCTCAGCAAGTAAAGGTGCTTGCCACAGAGACTGGTGATTCTGGTCCCTAGAGTCCACATGGTGATGGCTGATTCTACAATAGCTCAGGCTTTGTTGGAAACAGACCTGTGGGAAGCAGATCTGTAATTCCAGAAAGCCAAATCTGCTTCCAGGCTGGGATAACTATAGGGCAGAAAAGTGGGAAGAGAAGTGAAAATGTTCCTTTTAGGCCCACTGTTGGCTGTTGCTAGGGGTAACGAAGGAAATAAGGAACATGGTGGGTAAAAGAACATCAGGTGACTAATAAGCATCTCTCAGGCCTTTTACCTGAATGGATAGACTGGGGAGTGCCAAGAATCAAGAAAACAAGTCACTGGGAACCAAAACCTTTATGTTTCAGGAATTGTCTCTATTTAGCCAAAATGAAGGAGTTTGCAAAGCAACTTGGTCCTGGCAGACAGGTCCCACCAGATTCTCTGCTGTGGAGAGAGATCTCTGGGGTGGGAGCCATCCTAGGGCTCTGAGGGGAGTGACTAAGAGTTCCTATAAGTGAGGCCATTCAGGGTGACTGGAGGCTCCATGCTGAATCCTGGGTTTATTGATCCCCTAATATGTAAGACATTTGGGCTTTGGTGGATGCTAGGCCTGAGTGTGCTCTGATTGATGGAAACTTCCCCGAACATTAAGAGGCAATGGCAGCAGTGGTTAGATATGGAGGAAGGCCAGTACAGGTGAAACACACCAAGCTTGTCCCAAGGTTAGGCAATTAAGATTTTAGATTTCTCCTTAGCAAAAAAATATCCCAGGAGTTGGTATGTTGCTGGGGTACTCCCTGCATACCCCCATCTGCTGCGTGTAGCTACTTCATCTAAACTGGAACACTCGCCCCCACCCCACCCCCAAAGGAAGGCTCTTAAGACTCAGGTAGTAAGCAAAATGTGTAAGGTTTACAAGGCTCCTGCTCAAGGTTACAAAAGCAGAAAATAATTGCCTGTGGGAGGAGACTTCCCACAAGGCAGAGCTACCTGCAAGTTATGCAGAGAGCTCTAAGGATGTGTTTGTGAGTTGTCTCCCACGTCGGAGGTAGGATTTTTACCTTTGAGTTACCCATGCTTCTATAGGTAACCCAAAACAACTCGCTGTTTCCTAAATTAGATGTGGAGGGATGTTCTCTTTGGCCTATCATTCATGTCCAGTCTGGAGAGAATAGATGTGCATTCACACTTTCCCAGGAAGAGTCACACGACACTATGGGAGAGTTTCTCCTGATACTGTGAACTGTAATGGCAAAGTGGGGGAGCCTGAATCACAGCTACCACTAAAGAATTAGGAAAGGTAATTATTTTTTCAGCCCAAAGTCCTTTCAACAGTGATAAAGCCAGACAGGGCCCTGTAGAGATGCCTCAGTAGTTAAGGACCTCGGTTGCTCTCTCAGAGGACTTGTGCTCAATTTTCAACACCCACCTAACAGCTCACAAGCGGCTGTAACTCCAGGTTCAGGGGCTCTGACATCCTCTTCTGGCCTCTGCAGGTAGAAAGCATATATGTGGTACACATACAGGCAAATAATTCATACATGTAAAGTAAAACTAAGTATGTATGTTAAAAGAAGCCAGGGAGTTGATGGAGAAGACTGTGGATTATAGAGATCCAGACAAAACAGGGACTCCCACACCCGTACACTGCTCGTTGGTAGAATAGCTGGTACAAATGACGAGTCCTTTGTTGTACAGGAGCTTGCTAACACTTTTTAAAGTACCCTTATAGGGTGTAGAGATGGCTCAAAAAAGTGAGTAGTGCCCTTGTAGAGGACCTCAGTTTGGCTCCTAGCACTCATGTTGGGTGGCTCACAATCTCCTATGACTTCAGCTCTAGGGGATCTGACACCCTCTTCTGCCATCTGTGGGCATGAGCTATGTAAGTGATGCACATACAGACAAAACATCCATGCATACAAAATTAAGAATAGGCATTTTAAAAAAGAATTATTTTTTAATTATATGTATACGAGTACACTGTAGCTGTCTTCAGACACACCAGAAGAGGACATCGGATCCCATTACAGATGGTTGTGAGCCACCATGTGGTTGTTGGGAATTGGACTCAGGACCTCTGGAAGAGCAGCCAGTGCTCTTAACCCCTGAGCCATCTCTCCAGCCCAAGAATAGATGTTTTAAAAGTCTTTAAAAGATTTCACTACACGGATGATTGGAGGCAGATCTGAGTGTCTTCTAGACTTAGAAAAGCACCTGGGGTGGTAAGTACATTCAAATCCAGGACTGAGGATGGGAAACCGATCCACTCCAGGTGCAAGGCCTGGCACAGCTGTAAGACTTGGGGGTGTCTTATGGTAGAATAAGATATGGATGATACTTAACACAGTTATTCCGGACATCCTAGAACAGCCGGTACGGGCAGGTATAGACCAGCTGCAGCTGTTCCTAGGGCTCCTGGAACGGTGGAACACTTTCATGCTCCACCTTGCCTGAGTTGCTTATACTTTGTCTAACTTGACAGAAGGGCGCCATATGACATTGGGCCAGAAAGGATCGGTAAGGCTTGACGATTTTTTTTTTTTTGAACGAAAACTAAACAGTTTTATGCTTCCATCCTCCAGTGTTCCTTCATGTTAGAAGCTACCAGAAGCTCAGAGGGCTACAGCCAGGGGCTACATAAGAAATGGCTTGAGCAATATAGTCCTGATGGGGCTTTGATCTCAGTCATGGAAAAGATAAGAGCTTGGTATATAGTGCTAGAAGAGGGGTTTGCTAGCTGTGTAGAAAGCACTGTCGCTGGTTCCATCTCAGTGACAGCGAAAGCAGCTCATCTGGTAAAAAGTCGGGATGAAGGAAGCCTTCCAAAGGGTCACCTCTTTCTGGGGTGGCACAGAATGTAACTCTGCAAGGGTGGCACGCATTTATAGTAATACGGTGTGGTGCTTGCGAGCGCTTTCACTAGTGCCCTCCAGGTTGCACTGGGTTCAGTGTCTTTCCAAGCTACTGAGTCCTGCCTGGTATTTGAACCAACATCCCTGCTAGGCAAGGTGCTGACAACGGTTCTTCTCGTTCCTGTGGGTGCTTGTCACATCGATAGTAGAGACAAGGTCACCAGAGAGGAGTGGGTGTTTGCAGCCATATGCAGAAATGCTTTCATCATATGCCTGGAGAGAAGAGAGGGGAGGGGTGGCCCACAGCTGGCTTAAGAGTAATGGGAACGGTGCCAGCTCTGAGGCTTGACCCGGGGCATCATCTGCTGACAGCTGGCTGTATTGGATGGTCAGTGGGGAAGAGAGAACTGGCGGGCTCTGGATTGGCCACGGTGAGGACAACAGACTGTAAGGGATGTATAACAGAGCTCAGCAGAAACCAGAGTCCCTAGTGGTTTCTCACATGGCAGCACACAGCCTGTTGAGCCTTCCTGGAAACTCGGGATCAGATATCTTTACCAAAATACAAAATGCAGGCCATCTGCTTCGAGTGCCACAAGAAGCTATTTGCTGGGTTCATATAAAGTCTGATCATCAGAGTGCCAACATAGGCTGGAGAAGAGCCAGCATGTCCAAGAAACACATGTATATTCTGCCTGCTGTTTTGACACCTGGGGTCGGCTTCCAATGAGGACCTTGGCAAATACATGCTTTGGTGAGAAAAGCGCACAATCTACCTGTCCACTATGGGACTGGCAAGTAGACATCACAGGGTTTATGCTTGTAGGCAGGGCAAGCAAATATCCTCTCATTTGCATACTGCCATAGGCTTCTTGCAAGCATCACTGTGTTAACAGACCAGTGACGTCACCAAGAGTCTCACCCAACTCAGTGTTACATATGGGCACTCTGGAAAACCAGCAGTCATGAATGCTAATGCGCACAGGCTGACATTTACCTTCCCCATAACACTGCAGGGTCTCGGTGTTTGAAATCACAGATTGCTATGACTGCAGTTAAAGACTTAAATGTAGAGTGTACCCTAGAGGTGTGGGGAGAAGTATCCCTATACTCAAGAAAGTTACTGAATACAGATCCCAGTGGCAGGGTTGATTATTTCACTGTAAGTTATTGGCCGGGGAGGCTTGTCTTAGTTAGGGTTTTACTGTGGTGAACAGACACCATGACCAAGGCAACTCTTATGAGGACAACATTTAATTGGGGCTGGCTTACAGGTTCAGAGGTTCAGTCCATTATCATCAAGGTGGGAACATGGCAGCTTCCAGGCTGGCATGGTGCAGGAGGAGCTGAGAGTTCTGCATTTTCATCTGAAAGCTGCTAGCAGAATACTGACTTCCAGGCAGCTAGGATGAGGGGTCTTAAAGCCCACAGCCACAGTGACACACCTCTAAGAATGTCACTCCCTAGGCAGAGCATATAGAAACCATCACAAGGCTCTTGGGGACTTCCATATCATATGGGGCATTGCTACTATGTCTGACTGTATACTAGAACTAGATGGTAAGTTGCAGCTGCAGGAGACAACCACACACTCCAGTTGCAGGAGCTAGGGACGTTAACCTATGATGGAGCCGGACGCTTCCTCTCTATTGGCTTGCTTTCCTGGTGTCAGAAAGTGCTATGCAGGCTACTAGGAGAAATGTCCCCAACAGCCCAGCATGGTTGTGAACCCAACCTGCTTACAATAGTGGCGTTCCAGGAAAATGCGCTCACTGGTATGAACTGTCTGGACTGTTAAAGGTGCAAACAACTGATTTCAGATTGAATTTAAGGCCTACTCCATAATATGTTTGATGCTGTGAGCCAGGACAAAAACCTGTGGCTAGAGAAGCTGGAGGCCCCAGCATGAAGGCTCTTGCTATCGTTGGTTAGAAAATGTGATACACCTGTCAGATTACCTTCTAAACATTTGTGTTAATCCTCGTGGACTACTGCAACATTCAAACTGTCCAGTAGAATTTCTTTTTTTCTTTTCTTTTTTTTATTAGATATTTTCTTCATTTAAATTTCAAATGCTATCCCAAAAGTCCCCTATACCCTCCCCCTGACCTCCTCCCCTACCCACCCACTCCCACTTCTTGGCCCTGGCATACCCCTGTACTGGGGCATATAAAGTTTGCTACTCCAAGGGGCCTCTCTTCCCAATGATGGCCAACTAGGCCATCTTCTGCTACATATGCAGCTAGAGACACGAACTCTGGGGGTACTGATTAATTTAGAAATTCTTTTTATGGTTGTGAAAGTTACTGCAGAGATTCCCAAGTGGTCACACTGCTGGATTTGTGGACAACTCACCCACTCAAGTTAAGCACGCATACCCTGGACTGACGACATTTCCTCTGTCCCCACAAATTGGACTGACTCCTTAGAACCCCTTGAAAAGCAGTGATTTCTTCCAGTAAGTAACATGGGCACTGAAAAGAGTATTTACCGGTGGACTCAGGTCAGAGGAGTCTCTGGCTATTGTCCACTGAAACAAGATAAAAAGGGTATAGGTCATTTGGATGTCCATGACTTAAAAAACAACAACTGAGGATTAAACCCAGGACCTTATACATGTAGAGTAAATGCTCTCCTATTGAGCTGTATCCCCAGCTCTAGTGTGTGTGTGCATGCGTGTGTGTGTGTGTGTGTTCATGAGTGTGAGGTCCACAGGTTAATGAAGGTGCCATCTTTGACCACTTTCTGCCTTGTTTATTTTTAGAACAGTTTATTTATTCTTGTTTTATATGTTTAGGTGTTTGTTTTTCCTGCACATATGCCTGTGTCCCACATGCACACATGATGCCCTCAGCGGTAAGAAGAGGATGTTGGATCCCCTGGAGGTGGAGTTACAGCGGGTTGTGAGCTACTATGTGGGTCCTGGGAACCAAACATGAGTCTTCTGCAAGAGTAGCAAGTGCTCTTAACTGTTGAGCCATTTCATAAATCACTCCACCTTACAGTTTATTTTATTTATTTTTATTTTATATTTTATCTGATTTGAGATAAGTTTTCTCTGTGTAGCCTTGGGCTGCCATGGAATTTACTCCGTAGACCAGGCTGGCCTGGAACTCAGAGATCTGCCTGCCTCTCTGCTTCTGCCTTCTGAGTGTTGGGGTTAAAGCTGTGTGCCACCATGCCCAGATCCATCTTATTTCTTGAGGTATGGTCTCTTATTGAATATGGAGCTTGTGAATTCAGCAAGACTAGTTGCCAGATAAGCCCGAGAGAGCCTCCTGTGTCAGCGTCCCCAGAGCTAGGGTTATAGGCATGCTGCTATGTCCGCCTTTGTGTGGTGCTTGATTTGGAATTTGGCTTTATGAATACACGAAAGCACTTTATCCGCTGAGTCATCTCCTCAGTCCTCTTTTTGATTTTTAATTTCGAGACAGGATCTAAATCTTTAGCGCGAGGCTGGCCTTGAACTTATCTTCCTGCTCCAACCTTCAGACTTAGTTAGGATTGTAGATCTGTGCCACTGTGACGGGAGTGTCAATTGTCAACCTGAAAGATTTTAGAAAGACCTGGGTGGCAATCCTCTGGCCATGTGCCCCGGGAGCTTACTTTGATTATATTGGCTGATTATATCTTTCCTGTGGGTGGCGCTGTTTCCCCCACCAGGGCTTCCTGAACTGTATAGAGTGGAGAGTGTGAGCTGAGTACTAGCAATTCTTCATTGCACTCTCTCTGCTGCTTGATTGTGGATGTTATTGTGACCAGATGCTTTAAGCTTTAAGCTTCTCCTGCCTTGATTTACCTGCCATGATGGTCTGGATCTTGGACTTCGAGCCAAAGCAAACCCTTTCTCCCTTAAGCGGTGTTTGTCAGAGTATCCCGTCCCAGTGATGGGAAACAAAACTAAGACATCACTATGCCTAGCTTGTCTGCGAGACTTCGCTCACTGGCTTGGGTTATTCCATTACTCTAAGGAGGGTTGGTTGCTGTTATCTCCAGTAGTCCTGTGGTAGACAATGGCCATCCCTGAGTAGATGAGAACACACAACACCTCTCCTAAGGTTCAGAGAGCCTGGCGAAGGGGGACAGAGAAACACTGTAAGAGTTGGAGGAAGGATAGAACATAACTATTTCTTCTGAGTTTGCTATGACCTTTACCATCACGAAAGTTGAACAGCTGTGGTAATCTACAGGGGATCTTGGGCCAAAGTCTTATACGCTGGTTAGTTTTTGTCAACTTCACACAAACTAGAGTCTTTCAACAAGAGAGAAGCTTGATTGAGAAGATGCTGCCATCAGATTGGCCTGTATGGGAGCCTCTGGGGGCGTTTTCTTGATTAACGATTGATGTGGGAGAACCCAGCCTTGCTGCCCTTGTGCAGACCATCCTGAATTGTATTAGAAAACAAGCTGAGAAAGCTACCTTGAGCAAGAATTCCTCATATCCTCAATTCCTGGCTCCTAGTTCCTGTCATGAGCTCAGACCATGAATTCCCTTCATGATGGACTGTGATGGGGTTATGCAAGCCGAATAAACCCTTTCCTCACCAGGCTGGTGTTGGTTGTGGTGTTTTATTATGACAACAGATAGCAAACTAGGACAATGAAGTAAGTTGGACTGTATGGGAGGCAGCTAGGTCTACAACACTGGGTTATGAAGAGGAAGCCCCAATATACCTATCCAGAGAGTGCAACTGCCACCCCTCCTGCCTGAGCTGCATGTCCTCTTAGAAATGCAAAAGTATGTAAGGGGTTAAAAAAAATTAGAGGTTGGGACTTTTCAGTGGCGCAGCTGCTGTGAATCACCCCATGTGTAACCCCAGCAGACTCATTTATACATTTTTCTAAGCTAAACTTGGTGGGATCTTACTTTAGTCCCTTCCTATTTGGAACAAACAATTAATTCTTTTATATGGAGAGTCACAAGACAGGGCATAAACACACACCACAATCTAGGGGGACACCCACAGGCTCTATATGGAGGGGAGACCCTCTGAATCTGTCAGTGGACCCCAAGTTCTATAATACTGGGCAGATCTAGACCTGGATCTAGGCCAAGGATGTCCTCCATCTTGCTCCAGCTGGCAGGTCACCATGGGCCCACACAAGTAAACAACTAAGGGTCTTGGGCACTAGTATGTTTCCAGAGGCTATTCTGCAGCTTTGTGCTTGCTTCACCTGGGTACCTCTGGCCAGGGAACTAATATCCTCTTTGTTATACAACATCTCCAGCAGATTGAGTTCTACCAAAGGCAAGCCACATATATCTCTCAGCCTAGGTACCTTGGGATGAGATTTCAAGTGTTGTGTGAGGAGAATGGAGCCAGATCAAGGTAGCTCACAGCAGCCCCACCTAGGCCCCTAGGCCAACGGTGTACCCTTTTCCAGGCTGGACTTGTGCTTCCGGACCAGCCCATTGAGGTAATAGATTCCCTCCCAGACCACCAACCATCCTTATGGTCGCCCAGCTGGACATGTGTACATATGTTTGGCTGTGTATATGATGACTGCGTGTGGTCTGTGGCCACAGTCTCCAAGAGTTCCTCTCCCTGACAATCCTTTTGTCTCCCTGATCTGCCTGTTGCTGACAGACCAGGAGTTCTGCCATGTTCTGAACGGCAGCCTAGAAAGCCACACTTAATTTCTACTTGTCCCCATCCCATCCCCTAGTGTGGCTGTGTTTGGAGAAAGGGTATTTACAGAGGCAATTAAGATAAGACCTGGTCATTAGAGTTGGCCCTGATCCAATACAACTGAAGGAGAAGAGTTTGGAACACAGGCATAGCCAGCCTGATAACCCAACTCTGGGGTCGTTATATCACAGTGTCAGCTATCAGACACCCAGAATGCTTGTTTTTGGAAGCGTGACAAAGCTTCCATTTTGTTTTATTGTTTGTTTGAGATGGAGTCTCACTCTGTTGCCCATCTCATCCTCCCAAGTTTAGCAGTAGAGAGAAAACCCACTGCAAACAACTGCAAAAGCCGCCATTAAAAAAAATTAAAAAATAAAAAAGCAAAACCCTGCAGCCAGTTACATTTTCTGTTCCTGGCATCTGAAAGCAAATCGATGTTCTGGGCTCAAGCTAAGTGAGCCGAGCCCTCACCTCGGTAGAGCAGAGCCCCTTCGCTCGCTGACTGCTCCAAGCCTTCCCAGAAGCACAACAGCCAGGAAGGGCCCACAGCAAACTCTGAGTGGGATGGAGTCTGGCAGGTGTTCTGCTTCTGCGGGCAGATCAGGAGTCAGCAGTCTCCGTCTTCCTTCACCTGGGGTAGAGCTTGCATCACCCTAAAGCTATGGCTGTCAGCCAGGCGGGGAAACTTAGAAGCTGGGAGAGAAGAGAGCCCCCTGAGGGAAGGTTGTAGGAGGGCCCTTCACTGAAGGGGCTCCTGGCTTGGTGCTACAAAGAGCTGAACATGGTGCCTCAAGGTTGCTCTAAGGGAGTGAAGATTCTGGTTTTGCTGAGAGAGCTGTCTGGCTCAATACAGGGTTCTCTGGAGATGCATCTGAACCCTGGCCTTCCAGGCTCAGGGTTTTATAGGAGCAGAGTCTTTGACAAGGTGGTGGTGGGGGGTAGGGGCTACAGAAGCAGAGGCTATTTGACAAGGTGGTGGGGTGGCTACAGGAGCAGAGGCTAAGATAGTTTGACAAGGTGGGGGGGGGCGGGCTACAGGAGCAGAGGTTAACATCATTGGACAAGGGCTGTAGAGATGGATCAGCAGTCCTGAGTTCAATTCCCAGCAACCATATGGTGGCTCACAGCTATCTGCAATGGTATCTGATGCCCTCTTCTGGTGTGTTTGAAGAGAACAACAATGTACTCACATATGTTAAATAAATTAATAAATCTTTTTTTTTTAAAGACAGTTTGACAAATTGATGCCAGCCTTCTAAATTTGGTCACACAGGCAAAAACATCACTGGAGAATCTGAAACTTGCTAGAAATGTGTCTGGGGTCCCAAGCAAATGACCACACCATCTCAAGTATGTTGTTGGCAAGGCAAGAAGTTATTTTTACTTCTGAGGCCTAGAAAGATGGTTCAGCCATTAAGAGCACTCTTTCAGAGGACCTAGGTTTGATTCCCAGCATCAGATAGTGCCTCCTAACCTACTGTAACTCCAGGCATATAATTTCTGGCCTCTTACGGCACCAGGCACTCACATGATGCACAGATGGATATGTGGGCAAGACTCCCATACACATACAATAATAACATAAAAATGTTTTAGTTCTGCAAAGGATGTGGAACCATGTCAAATCAAGCAGGCGAGCACATCTAGCAGAGATACCTCTGGGATTCTTTCCTGATGCACAATGGTCCCACGCTTCACTCCGAGTGGTCAGAAGAGATCAGCCTTACACTCTTATACTGTTGGCTGACTTAGAACAAGGCAGTGGATAAGCAAAGGGAGATTTTTTTTTTTTTAAAACGAGGACACAATTGTGAGCACATATTTGATTCAAGCAGTGATACCCCTAGGGGAATTTGAATTTCTGTCAAGTGAGCGGCTTCTTTATAAATTTTTTAAAAAAATATGGAGCTTTGTCTTATTTAACCCTTTGATAGAAAAGATGGTATAGTTTCTTTACGCTTTGCACAGAATTAAGACAAAAAGGCACAGCTGGACATGAGACTTTAATCCCAGCACTCAGGAGGCAGAGGCAGACTGATCTCTGAGAGTTTAAGGCCAGCCTGATCTACTTAGTGAGTTTCAGAAGAGCCAGTGCTATGTAGAGAGAATCTTTCTCAAAAGAGCGGAGGACACACTAAGGAAGAAAACTTTTAACTCCTGGATGGATGCTTGCTTGTTTCCCAGGGCAACCTGGGCCCCATCCCTCAGAGTGGGTATGGAGTTATCCCTAATTGGGAGGAGACATCCCTAAGTGGGTGTTGGGCTGAGTTCTACTTATTGTTGGTGTGTGTGTGTGTGTGTGTTCACCATGGCTGATGGGCCAGGCAGCTGCAGTGGGAGAGTGTTAAAAAGCAGAATAGCCCAATAGGCTCATATAATTGAATACTTGGTCCCTGGTTGGTGGAACTATTTGGGAAGGCTTAGGAGGTGTGGCCTTGCTGGAGGAGGTGTGTCACTGGGAGCTGACTGTGAGGTTTCAAAAGCCCACACCATTCCCAGTATCATAGGCACTCCTGTGTCATGCTTGTGGACCAGATGTAAGCTCTCAGCTACCCACTGCTCCAGTGCCAGGCTTCCCTGCCTGCTGCCATGCTCCCTGCCCCCTGCCGTGGGCTCATTCTCTAGAACCTTAAACCTCAATAAACTCATTCTTTTGTAAGTTGCTTTGGCCGTGGTATCTCCTTACAGCTATTGAAAAGTAAGTAAGAGGGTGTAGTGGCTATTCCTGGTTGTCAAATCTGGGATGAACTACAATCCAGAATTGGAAGGCTCACCAATGATCCTAATCTGGAGGCTGGGAGATACAAGTTTTTAACCTGGATATTGGCATGGAGATCTTGAGGCATAGTGGCTATGAATCCCAGAAGATTAAGACAGGGAGATCTCTGAGTTCAAGGTCATCTGGGATTAAAGTCATGGTGACACACATTTTTATGCTGGGCTACACCTTCTGCTGGAGACCTACACAAGGACATTGGAAGAAGGAAGATTTACTCTCTCTCTCCTTCGCCTGCTTGCCTTGTGGGACTGAGGAACTACTAAATCCTTGGACTTCCATTCACAGCTGCTGCTGACCATTGCTGGGAGTTGGACTGCAGACTGTAAGTCATCGACAAATTCCCTTACTATATAGAGACTACCAATAATTTCTGTGATTCTAAAGAACCCTGACTAATACAGAGGGGCAGGAGCATGTGCATGTGTATACACAAGCTCTCTCTCTCTCTCTCTCTCTCACACACACACACACACATACACACACACACACACACACACAATTGCTATGAGCCAATGGAGCTCTGAGGCAGATGGGTGAGCTGTTGAAGATGGATGTGGTCAGGACTCCCAGACAAAGGATACAGGAATCTCAGGGGGATCTGGCTCAAGGTCACATGATTGTGGCTACAGAACCAAGACCCCCCCCCCCATATTTGCTATTTAAAGAATGTCACAAGGTGTCAGGTAAGGTGAGGTCAACAAGAGACTGTAGCTGTTGTTTCAAGGGCTAGAGGAGCCAAATGTGCAGACACCTACTGGATAGGCCGGTCAGAGGTGCCAGTCACAGTCAAGAAATCCTAGACCCTACCTCAGAGTCCAGTGCAGGATGTCATCCCAAGGAAGAACAACAGGATGTGAGGGTGCTATTGGGTCAGTTTCCCAAGGGTGCTTCAGTAAGTCACAGACTCATAACTTCCCCATAAGTCCAAGCTTACAATGCAGAACTGGAGGAGGGTGTGGCCCAGACTAGCTTTAGTCGTCAGTGTTCTCGCATGTTGGTCTCAAAACTGAGGCTTAGATCTTAAATGTCCTCCAAAGACTGGTGTTGGAAGTCCTGAGCATGAATATGTAGTACTGTGTGTGTGTGCACATGCGGTGTATAGGTGTGTGTGTGGGGGCAGGAGGGCTGAGTGTGGTAGGTATGGGTGCTGGCAGGTGATCTTTTCTGTTCCCAAGTTATTCCTTGCTCCTTTCTGAAGCCACTGGATAAACTCAGTGCCACCTGCACAGTCCCCAGCTTGACCTCAGCTGTGTTTCCTGCTTCCCCCAGAAGTGAGCACAGAGACCCTGGAAGAGGATAGTGAGGCAGGAGAGGCTCTACAGCAGTGACTTCAGACTGAAATGATGTGTCTAGTGTTTCTAAGTTGGGAGTGGCTACTGAGGGTTCTTTTAGTCTGGAGAGACTGGAACTAGCACAGGTGGGACATTTGCAATAAACACACACCGTATTGGGTCGGATGGAGCATGAGTCCTAAGTGTCTTATGGATAGTCAGGCGTGGGGCACTTCAGTGAGTCCACACTGCAGTCCCTTGTCACAGAGGTGATCAGCTGCATGGGGGTCCCGGAGGTCATGGAGTTGGTAGGGTGGATTGAAAATTTTAACTCGGACAATCTGACCCTCAGCTGTGAACCATATTCAGGGCTGTGTCTCTGTGTGTGATGAAGCATGTGTGTAAACCCATGTATGCAAACGCACGTAAAAATGTAGCAACAGAGAATCAAGACAGTTAGCTTCAACAAGGGAGTTTATTTCCCCTCCTAAGAAAGGGCATCCTGAACTACACGGTACAATGTCTTGTTTATCGGTGTTCCAGAACTTTCTCCCATGTTCCCTTACCATCCTCATGGTGTTGCCTTGTAGTAGAAAGGGCTGCTGCGTTCCAGTCAGCAGGAAGGAGAAAGGGGACAGAGAGGAAGAGGTGCCTCCTCCACCCAAGGGCTTTGTCCTTGTACAGCCTAGCTTGGCAATGAAGCTTTATTAACAGGAAATCGGGTGATAAGGTATGCTAGGGGTTTCTTATTGCACACCAACAAACAGACGTGGCTTTTAGGAAAGGCCTCTAGACTTCCAGTTCTTGTAACACTGAGTTACTGGGGACCCAGGAGTCCCTTAAGCCATGCTCCTTGTTGCGCCGTGGGGAAACTGAGTTCCATCCAAGTCGGCGATGGAGCAGTGGCCTAGGCATGGTCTCCTTCCTCTATCCCAGAGATCTGCTCTGGCACCAACTGCTGGTGGAGGTCTAGCTTGGTGCAGTCAAAGAAGCCAAATGCTCAGCCAATGGGAGCCATACCCAATCAAGGGTTGGCCCATGTGCAGCCAGGATCCCTGCCGACTCAAGGAGGGATGCACACCTGCTGGGGGCCTCTCCTCACCAGAGATCCCCATCCACCCAGGCGAGGATGGATGTGTCGTCTATTTCTCTGCCTAAGGAGCCTTGGGGACTTTTTGGCATTTCCCAGACCTGCTGTCCATTTCAGGCTCCCAGAATCCTCCCGGAGGCCTATGCTAGAAGGGAGGTTCTAGAATCCAGAAAAGGATGGATTTCTGTGCCAGGCTGTAGCTGGAGAATCTTCTAAGCAGCCAGGTTTTCCTTACCCTTTCCACCTCCCCTCCCTGCCTTAGCTACAGTCACTGTACCTCAGCCCTGCAATATTCTTGGATTCTTTCCAACACTCCAGGTCTCCGGAGGCTCACCCTGCACCTCACATGTATGAAAGAGCTGACTTTCTCTAGATGTTGGCTCTGGGGAAGAATCTCGTGCCAGCAAATTCAAGATGAGAATGAGCCTTCTAGGCTTGTTACTCTCTCTGCGTAGCTGAGCAGATGGGGCCCCTATAGGCTAAACATCCCCCGAGCACAGGCGATAGACAGCTGGATCTGAGGCTGACATGTTACCCACACTGCTACCCATGGGCTGAGGAGAGAGGAAGGCCAGGAGGCCCGAGGGTGAAAGTGAGGGCAGAGAATGGCCGAAGGAGCTGCAACGAGCTAGATGGCAAAAGACATTCAAGTTTATTCTCTGAAGCTGGTTGTCAGGAAGGAGAGGCCAGGGTGTCCTGGTTGGAGGAGGACGGGTCTTCAGGCCCCTGATGCCCACAGACTAGTGAAGAAGCTGAGCAGGAGGGCTATATTACCAAATTTGGTCCAGCCTGAAGGGTATCCTGCCCCACTTCCCTGGGGCTGGTTAGCCTTGCCACTCTTAGGCAAGTTAGCCCCATTGCTCTGAGGATGAGCAGCCTTGACAACCTGGGGGTGGCTAAACTTGCCACCCTGAGGATGTCTAGTCCCACTCTCCAGGGGGCTGTCTGCTCGGCCACCCAGAGGGTTCTGGACTTGGGGGCTTTGCCAGGGTGGAATATTGCACAGTGTGGACTGGCAACAGGTCTGGGTCATCTGGGTGCCTTCCACTGTCTTGATGATGGGCTGGCAGGTATCAGTACACCACATGGAGTAGGTAGTCAGATAACCTTTGTCTAGGGGGTGTGGAAATCAGGTGGTGAGGGTGGAGCATGGGCGTCGGCTGTGGGCTCTTCCTCTGTTCCCCACCCTGGGTGTGCCTCCCCAGCTGCTCACCGGTTCCGCTGTGGGAGATGACCGTGATGCAGAAGGGTTTGCTGCCAGAGCAGCTCTGTGTCTGATTGCAGCTCTCCCCGCTGTGAAGCACTTGACAGAAGTAGCACTGTAGAGGTGCTGTGGGTAGCAGGGCAGCTCAGATTGAGAGCAAGACTCCAAGGCCATGCCTAAGTCCCAATCCCCACCACCAGTTATCCGGTAGCCCTCCCAGGCGGGGCCTGTGCCTGAAGCTATTAAAAGGAAGGACAGAGCATGGGGTTCAGATAAGGCGAGACCCAGGGCTAAGGGACATTGGGGGTGGGGTGAGGCTGAGAGGGGGAGCCCTGGGTGTCAGCTCAGGGTGGAGAAGGTTGCAGCCTGAGGAGAGAGCCAGTGTGTGGGCATGCTGGGCTCCCCCCACGCCCCACACCCAAGGATGAGAGGTAAGTGTCAGAGGAATGCTCTGTGCAGAGCAGGAAGCTGGGCCCTCAGCTGGGGTACCTCTGTCCCTGCTTCCAGGGATCATGTTGGTCTCCTCCTCTTCCTCTTCATCATCGTCATCATCGTAGTTGTAGTTCTCTGGCTCCAGGTCCGCATCACCATCTTCTTGTGCCCAGCCACTCCCTGGTGGCACAGGGACATGAGTAAGCTTTGGTCACTTAGATGCAGAGGACACACTCGGGGTTGAGTGCTAAGTCCTGACCCTAACATGCCCTCTTCCCCATACCCTTTCCATTTTATGGAAGGAGACAGAATTTCCCCTACCCCCACCCCTGCAGTGCCGAAGCAGCCAAGCCTGCAGAAGAGAAGAGCCCCAGGCCTTCCATCTTACTCCTCAGGCCTATTCCTTGTCCCTAGGATAAGGGGTGCCTGGAGGTACTCATGGGTAAGGACTGGGCCATCCCTTCTTGAGGTGACCCGCACCTGGCTGTCCACTTAGTAGCAAGATGAGGAGAGCAGCCCTGAGAGCCTGCATCCTGGCTCAGGCTGTTCTGTCTACGGGTGCAGTCCTCACTCGGGGTTCTGAGTCTGCAGTAAGTGGGACATAGGACATTCCTGGGGGCTTCCTGTGGCCCCCACCAGCTCTAATCTTAAACAATGGGTTTCACATTGGTCTCCAGCTACAGGCACCAGGCCAGGAACATCATTTCCCTCCAGAACCTCCGGGGATAGAGAGGAAAGGGAAGCTATTATATTGGCCTTGGGTGTCCTGGTCACCTGAGCTGTTTCTGAGCTGGTGGGGACTACAAAAGGTGAGTGGTGGCCTCAGGACCCACCTGGTCTTGTCCTGGCTCTTTACACCTCCAGGCCTCGGCATTATCATGCTCAATGTGGGCCTGGTTCTAGGCTGCATCAGTACCTATCTCAAATTTCTAGGGAGCCTGGCTTCACCACCACAAGGGCTCAGGACTCTATTTGAGGGTCACAGGCCAGGCACCTTCTTCCCGAGCGGAGTCAGTCTGCAGAGTATTTAGGAAAGAGCATGGTCTGTCCAGCTGCAGCTCCAAGAACCATTCTTCTCCTCAGCTCCTGTCTGCGATCTTGTTCGCCCAGGCTCCTGCTGCTCCGGTCTCTTCTTCCTTAGACAGGTGGCTCCCTTAGTAACCCGCTTCCCCTTCAGTCACTTTAGGAGTTACTTCCCTAGAGGCCTCCCTACTGCTCACACATTTCTGGATGTCTACCTCCCCAACCCCCGATATTACAACCTCTGACCCCTCTTGGGTTCCTCTGCCCTTGATAAGCCTACAGAATGTAAGTCCCCTCATCCCTGGGCCTCTGCACCTAGATAGGTGTTGACTTAGAGACAAAGAGCTTTCTGGGACTGGCTTCTGCCTGGCAAACTCCCAGTCACTGTCTCCCCCCTCCCCGCCCCCACCAGTGTACACTGTGTGAGCCCTTGGATTCCTCGGGTCTCTCCCAGGGTATAGCAGACCCCCAAACTCCAGGGCAGTTTGCAGATGGATGAGCTAGATACTGGAAAGTCATGTTCCTTCACCTGAAGTATGGAGAGAACCACTGGACTCAGGACAGGAGTCAGAGTCACTGGCAGGTCCTGGGAAGTCTGCCTGTCTCATGACTTGGGCCAGCTCCTTAACTTGCCTAAGCCTCAGTTTCCTGGATTGTCAATAGGCAGTGGGAGAAACTGCCAATCTCCTAGAGATTTCTTGGAACAAATATGTGAGTCCCAGTTCCCTGTTCCTCAAATTGTCTAACCTCGTCTTTCTCCTAGGGTGAAGTGACCATCAAGGGCCAGGACTCACAAATGCAAAGGACTGCGCATAACATGGGTGGTCCCCTCTGGGCTGATTGGAAGACACAGGTGTCCAATGACTTAGCTGTGAACATGCTGGACCTCCTTGACTCCTCTTGAACTGTCTTCCTTCCTAGCATTTGGGAACTTGCCCAGCCTCCTGTTGTTCTCCACCCCCATTCCTAAGTCCTCAAAGCCATGGTTTCTTCCCCAGTTAGGGTAATCTCTTTTGGTCTTTCTTATGGCCCCAGACCTCTGCAGGCCACGTGCTTACCTCTAGCTGCCACCTGCTTCCTCTGAGGGAGCCTCTGACCTGGTGAGGGCTTGTGCCACTCAGGACCCTGTAGGGAGAAGTAGGCTCGCTACTACACCTTCCTCCCATGGGCCTAGGCTCTGTCAAACAGTCTTGCCTCGAGCCCAGCTCTTCCTCTGCTAGGGCCACATACACCCAGGCCTGAGCTTGAGAGCAGTTCAGAAGAGTGAGAGCAACATTTAGAAAATGTAAGGGGCAGTGGTGTGGCCACCCTAGGTCCAGTGGGAGGTGCACATTGTCCCCGGTGCTGCACACACCCCTCCCAGACCCGGCACATGCTGTTCCCAGCCCTGCAGGAAAAGCCTGCTGGAATTTGGTCCAGCTAAGCCAAGGTTGATGATGCTTGGTGAAGATAAGGTTGCCTACCTCCTGATACCTTGTGGCAGAGACTTACTCCCCTCAACTCTGACCTGAGTATGGATGGGAATCACTTGGTTTAGTGTGCATGGATCCCTAACCCCTCCCTACCGCACCCCCACCTTGTACTACATGGTCTTGAGCAGACCCAAGGGAGCCGACAGCTCCTCCAGAGTGAGGACATGTCCAGTGAGAGCCCAAGATCTCAGTGTAGTGGCTCTGAGGTGCCCAGAGTCATCTTGGAGCCTGGGTCCTGGGCTTTTGCTCTTGGGTTGCATCTCCCTTTCAACTCAGACTTCCTCTCTAAACAGACCTTTCTGCCTGTGGGTTCTGGCCTTGCCTTTACTGCATGCCTCCTTGGGCTCCAAGGATGCTACTGGACCCTGGCCTCCCCACTTTAGTCTTTGTGGAAGCAGCAGGCTTGGGCTCAGACCTCCGTGCTAGCTGTGAACATGGAATTCCTGGCTACTCATGTCCCCTCTCGTGAAGCGGCAAATGAGGTGATTGGTGAGGCTGGGCAGGCAGGGGCAGTACTGAGGGCTGCAGGCTATACTACCCTTGGGGGTTTTTTATGGTCCCATCTTGACCTCTGGGGACACAATAGTGTCAGATTGGGAGCTGTGCCATCCCCCAAGGATACTATTGAGAAAACTAGGGAGATATTTGGGAGACCGGCACATTGGAACTATAACAATTGATAGAGGCAGGATTTGGGGTTCATGTCTGGTGTCTAGAGATTAGGCCTTGGGGACAGATCATACCCCAGAGTCTGATTACACTAGCCTTCATGTTCATCATCCTGCTAGGGTTCCCCCATTCTCCGCTGCTGACCCTCTTCCTGTTCTGTCTGGATTTCTTTCTTAAAGCAGAACACACATCCTCTTCTCCTGAGAGTAGAGGAATCCTACTCTCAGGACTCCTCAGAGGTGATGTATAGGTTCTCCTGGTTCAGACAGGCACTAGTCTCTTCTTCTTGAGAACCTGCACTCAGAGGCAGCCATGGTGGGAGGGTCGGGGCTCGCCTCTTCCTATGAACACATGAGGGAAACCTACCACAGCCTCAGAAGCCCCCTCATAGATGATCACTTCCTCCCAGCTGCCCCATATCCCAGGACCATGCTATATCTCTTCTCTGTTTCCTAAACCCCCTCAGCCACACATATCAGCCTGGAGACTCTCCTTTCCTTGGGCCCTGTAGGGGATAGCAGAGGCTGCTGAGACCTCACTGTATGCCCTTGGTCTTCTAGCCTCCACTTGGCTCCCTGAAGTTGGAGGCTCTGCCTCAGATCTCCCAGCAGAGAGCTCAGCCTCTTCTTCTCTGAGAAGACCAGTCAAGGCCCAGCTCTATTGTCCTCAACCCCTGTGTAGACTACTGGTGCCCACCTTCTTGGAAAACAGAGGAAAAGGGCACTCTGTCATTTATGGCATCTGGTCATGCATCCATCTCCCTCACCCTCTCCCTGCCTCCGCCCCCCCCCCCCCCCCCAGTGTAGTCAGATTTTAAAAATAATTACGCCAGGAGTTCTACAATGGAGGGGGAGGGCAAAGACGCTCTTCACATCCCGAACAGGAAAACCCGGAAGTAGATAGTGAACCTGCTTCCTGCTTCAAAGGAAGGCTGAAGTTATGTTGTGTGACCTCACAGGAGATAGCCACATTCCTGGGCTGTCCGTCTGACGTCTTCTCTCACAGTCCCAGATCTGCATTTTCCTCCCAGGCCTATATCTGTCCCCCAAGGCAGGGACAGTGGAGGACTGCAAAGGTGTGTCCTTTCCTACAGGCCCAGGAAGGCAAGATTATCTGTCGAGGGGGACAAGGCACTGAGCTGGAACATAGACCTGTGGTGGCGGTACCTTATATGAGGGAGGCTGTGGGCTGTGGGGATTGGGACAACAGCCATTGGAGCAGCTGAAGCAGCCAGTGGCAGGCACATGGGGCCTCTTGGCAGAGTCTGCATCTTGCAGTAGGCAGGAGTCAGAGCTGCGGGATGTCTCACATGGACCCTGCCGGATGGATGTCATTATGAAATCTCAGATAAGGCTTTGGGCCACATTCTCACTAGAAGGAGTTAGGGGCTCCTATTGGGGTCCAGCACCTCCTGCCCAAGCCCCCTACTGTTGGCAACTCTGATCACCTTGGGGAGGGCAGACCTTGCTGAACTAGGGAAAAAGAATCACCTTGGTGGCTTATCCCTGTCCCTCCTTTGGGATCCTCTGTGAGAAGTGAGAGAGACGGCAAGACCTGCTCAAGCCTCAAGCTGGAGACTAGGGCAAAGAAGGGTGAGTCCTGAGATCATGAAGGTCATCTCACAGAGAGCTCAGAGTGGGTCAGGGGTGACCGGCACCTTGGAGCCTTGGGCTTCCAAGGAGCTGCAGTGGGTTGTAAGGACATCACGCAGGACCTCCAGATTAGGGCCCAGAATAAGGCAGAGTTATGCAACTTGGCCCCTGATGTCCCCAGCTTGGACAGAGACCCCCCGTGTTGCATGAACCACGCCCCCTGCCAGCTGTCTCAGCTTCACCTGGGGCTCTAAGGGCCCAGAAGTCTACCTTTCAGACACTGCTATATACTGAGGCCCAAAATTCCTAAAGTACATCTGTCTTAGTCAGGGTTTCTATTCCTGTACAAAACATCATGACCAAGAAGCAAGTTGGGGAGGAAAGGGTTTATTCAGCTTACACTTTCCACATTGCTGTTCATCACCAAGGAAGTCAGGACTGGAACTCAAGCAGGTCAGGAAGCAGGAGCTGATGCAGAGGCTTGATACTGGCTTGCTCAGCTTGCTTTCTTATAGAATCCAAGACTACCAGTCCAGGGATGGCCCCACCCACAGTGGGCCCTCCCTCCTTGATCACTAATTGAGAAAATGCCTTACAGCTGGATTTCATGGAGGCAATTACTCAAGGGAGGCTCCTTTCTCTGTGATAACTCCAGCTTGTTGACACACGAAACCAGCCAGTACAACATCTTAGGAGGAGAAACAAAGAGACAGGCTGTCTGAAGATGACCTTGGGGTATGGGCTAGGAGCTGGGCTCCAGCTATTACCCCATCTCTTCCTCAGAGCAGCAGGGGTCACTGATAGCTTCCTGTCCTTCCTCATGTCCCGGGAGTCCAACTAGACCATGCTGACTTTTTCTCTGCACAACAGTAAGTTTTCTTGACCCATCCCTGTCTGGCAGTAGCCTCAGCTTCTGGCCTGGTGGGATCTGTATGCTGCTGCAAGCCATATTCTTTTAAGCAAATTGTTCTGTAAGAATGATTATTCCTTTCAACAGAATGTTCCTACCTCTAAAAGGAAAACCCTTGGGTAAGTTAAATTTAGCAGCTACAGGCACACACAATGATTAAAAACTGGATGGCCCTTACAATGGAAGTGGACCCTGGGCTTGACTTACTAGGCCTGGGGCAGTGTCCCTGGCATGATGCACTAAGGCCCAGCTGCCTGCCTGTTTGGAAAAGCCTGCTCTTGAGTTCGGCTTCAGTTGGTGTACTGGCTGGTTTTGTGTGTCAACTTGACACAAGCTGGAGTTATCACAGAGAAAGGAGCCTTTCTTGAGGAAATGCCTCCATGAGATCCAGCTGTAAACTATTTTTTCAATTAGTGATCAAAAAAGGTGGGGGGCCATTGTGGGTGAGGCCATCCCTGAGCTGGTAGTCCTGGGTTCTATAAGAAAGCAAGCTGAGCAAGCCAGGGGAAGCAAGCCAGTAAGTAACATCCCTCCATGGCCTCTGCATCAGCTCCTGCTTCCTGACCTGCTTGAGTTCCAGTCCTGACTTCCTTTGGTGATGAACAGCAATGTGGAAAGTGTAAGTTGAATAAACCCTTTCTTCTGCAACTTGCTTCTTGGTTCTGATGTTTTGTGCAGGAATAGAAACCCTGACTAAGACAGTTGGACTCTGAGTCAATGCAACCCAAGGGCTCCAGTGTTGGGGACATCTTAAAGCCACATTCAGTTCGATTCAACTTCATAGCTGGGGAACAGGCTCAACAAGATGCCCAATCCAGGTGCTCTTCAGGGGTGATTACACGTTGGGGATGGTGCCTCCAGCAAGAGCTGTGCTTCCTGACTTCACTCTGCTGCCCAGGGAATAAGCTTGAGAGGTGGTATTTGAGGGCAGTGTTACATTATAGAAGGGTTGAGTTGTCTTAGATAGGGTTTCCATTGCTGTAAGGAGACAACATGACCAAAGCAACTCTTATAAAGGACAACATTTAATTGGGGCTGGCTTACAGGTTCTGAGGTTCAGTCAATTATCATCATGGTGGGAAGCATGGCAGCATCCAGGCAGGCATCATGGCTCTGGGAGAAGCTGAGAGTTCTACATCTTGTCCCAAATGCAAACGGGAGAAGACTGGCTCCCACATGCCTAGGAGGAGGGTCTCAAGCCCACCTGTGACACAAGGGGTCAACAAAGCCCTTCAACAAAGCCATACCTACTCCAAGAAGGTCACATCTTTTAATAGTACCACTCCTTAGGCCAAGCATACTCAAACCACCACTGACCCTGTCTTAGGTAGGGTTTCTATTGCTGGGCTGAAATCATGACCATAAAACAAATTGGGAAGGAAAAGGGTTTATTCAGCTTACACTTCCACAGCATTGTTCATCACTGAAGGAAGTCAGGACAGGAACTCAAGCAGGGCAGGAACCTAGAGGCAGGAGCTGATGCAGAAGCCATGGAGGGGTGCTGCTTAATGGCTTGCTTTCTCCTGCCTTGCCCAGCCTGCTTTTTTTTTTTTTTTTTTAAATAGAACCCAGGACTATCCAAAAGATGGAAATACCCACAATGGACTGGGCCCTCCCCCATTACTCACTAATTAAGAAAATGACTTCCAGGGTTGCCTATAACCTGATCTTATGGGGGCATCTTCTCAATTGAGGTTTCTTCCTTTCAGATAACTCCAGTCTGTGTGTCAATCTGACATAGACTAGCCAGCACAGGTCCATAGCAATCTGGTACAATAAGCAGGGTGAGGAGGATTGGACACTGGAGAGGTTATAAGTCAGAGCACTGGTGCCCCTTGCAGTGGTGGCTCCTAGATTCTGGGTTTCCCTTGGTCCTTGGGCATCTACAGACCTTTCAGGACCTTCAAGAGGGTCAGTTGAGCAGGGCCACGGGAAACTGTCACGGACCTTCAGTCTCAAGTGAGATCCAGAGCTGACTGGAGCAGCCTGATGTGACTTACTTCCTGATACAGAGAACTCTGTTTCCAGATGCCTACTTGTATGTCCCAGTAACGTCACAGCAAACAGAGCTGAGTTCGAGTTGAAACTCCCCCTCCCTCCTTCCTTCACTCTGTTTTTGTTTGTTTGTTTGTTTTTGTTTTTGTTTTGTTTTGTTTTTTTTTGAGACGGGGCGGGGTGTCTCTACATAGGCCTGACTTTCTTGGAACTCACTATGTAGACTAGGCTGGCCTTGAACTCATAGAGACCCCCCTGCCTCTGCCTCCTGAGTGCTGGGATTAAATTAAATGTATGTGCCACCATACCTCACCCACCTTGAGTTCCTCAGTTGCCAGGCAATGTAGTGAGTTTTAGGGAAGTAACCCAGAGAGCGTGTGCCTCTGGCCATGGTGCTGACTGTCGAGCCCTTGGGGATGCAAGCTGGTTGGGGTCATGTCCTCTCTATCCTTAACCTGGAGGACCAAGGGACTTGCGAGGGATCCTGGAAATTTTGGGTGTATTTATTCATCCCAGGATTATGGCACATAGCTAAAGGAGCTAGAGAGCAGAATTAGTCCACTACTTTGTCATCCCCCTCCACTCCTATCTGTTTCACCTACACACGAACGCTGTGGGCAATAACAACAACAACAACAACAACAACAACAACAACAAAAAAAAACCAAAGCCAAGCAGTGAGAACCTGGAGTCTCTCCCAAACTCCCCAAGAGATGTAGGCATCTTTTTGTGCACACTGCTTGATTTCTTTGACAGATGGCAGCAGGCTCCAAGCAAGGCTGCTAACAGCACGCACAGCCAGGTTTGTTATGTGATTTTTTTTTTCTTGGAAAGATATGAAGAAATATCACCTTAGCTAGAGCACTGCTAACAAACCCCAGAAATGATTCCACCGGAGTGAGTCAGTGGGATTAGGGGAGTTATGTACAGGAGCATAAGTAACGCAGAGGCAGGTGTGTCTCCCTAAGACCCACTCATGAAAGCTCTTTCTTTCTTTTTATTTTTATTTTACGTATATAAGTACACTGTAACTGTCTTCAGACACACCAGAAGAGGGCACCAGATCCCATTACAGAGGACTGTGAACCACCATGATGCTGGGAATTGAACTCAGGACCTCTGGAAGAGCAGTCAATTCTCCTAACCGCTGAACCTTCTCTCCAGGCTCAAAGCTATATCTTTCGAGCTCTCAGTCTGACTAGCAGACAGCTCAGCTGGTTGGAGACTCTCCTTTTCCCAGAAACTGTTCCTGTTTTATATACTTAGGTGTGTGTGTGTGTGTGTGTGTGTGTGTGTTTATGGTGACTTTCAAGAGGATCCAGAGACTTGTATGTTTTGTTTCTTTCTTGTGTCCTTCCTGCCAAATCCATGAATTGGTCTGCTGGAGGGGAAGTGGTTGGGCCTTGCCCCTAACTGCAGACCTTGGTCAGGTGTTCCCTATTTCAGCAGTTCCTTATCAGTTGAATCTTTCAGGCTCTCCACTGCTTGTGACCACTGTCAAATTTAGGTTTCCATCAATGAAGCAGATCTTTACTGTCCAGCCAGCAGCTGCAGCTGCCCTTTGGAACACAGAACCTCTGCTGCGAGACTCCAAAGCAGCAAGCACACTCTGCTCAACCTCAGACGGAGCCTTTTCTACTTCCAAATGTATTCACTGGTGTTTTGCTAATGTAAAATTACATCTTGAGAATCTTTCCTGCATACCTTCTTCACTTCCAGGTTGATATGCCATGATCTGGCTGGAGTCCAAAGTTAGTTGGAGGCATGTAGTGGTAGGGAAGGTCAGGGGTATTCCTGGATGTTTCTGACCATTTCTATCTGGGCGGAGAATCTTCTGGTGAAGATCCTGGGCAAGGAGGAAGACTGAGCACTTAGAAAACTGCCCTGCCACCTGCTGGCCTGCTGGGACTTGGCCTATTTGCTAACACTCCCTGAGGGTGGAAGGCTTGCTACAGACCTAAACCCTTGCATGAGGACTCAGCCAGGACTCTGGTGCCCAGGCATAGCCATATAGCAAAACCAAGATCCTTTAGGTAGATTGGGGAAAGTTCTGAGCCATCCTCTCTCTGTTTAGTGTCTTGCTCTAACCCCAAAGACGGTGCCTTCTGGGGCACTTTATGCCAGGTGACCCAAGAGACCTTTTATAGGATTCTTCTTTAGTTCCATGTGAAATGTGGGCTGTCAGAGGCTCTTCCATCTCTGCTGGCTGTGTTTTGTCTGTTGTTAGCTCAGCCAGTCCAAATCACCAGCCTGGCAACCCTCCATTCCCCATCATGGTGCCTTGTCTGCCTGCCAGGCTCCTAGCTACCCACAGCGGGGATGGTCTCCAGCTTACCAGAGTAGAAATGGAATTTACTGGAAGGCCAGCGAGCAGCTGTGGCTTCTCTAGGGAAGGCAGGATGATGGGCAGCCAGGAATGATCCTCACTGAATCAGGCGCTGTGCCTGAATGCTCAGCTGGAGTCCGCTGCCACCCTGCTCTCTGCCATGGCCGCTGCTTTCAATTCTGCAGCACAGGTGTGCTGACACTCCTAGCAAGGGAGGCTGCAACTATGGGTCATGGAGCCTCTTCTCCTCTGGCATGGGTGATGAGCCTGTGGTGGGCACCCACCCACAACATATTACTCTTCTGGGTTGTTGTGTGTGTCATGGATTGGGTAGCCTAAGTGACTGGTGCTTTATTCTCAATTCCGAAGTTGGGAGCCTAAGATAAAGGTGTTAGCCAGGTTGCTTCTTCTCTCCTTGTATGTAGAAGTAATTTTTTCCCTATGTCTTCACCACGTCCTACTCCCATGTGTGTCTGTTTGTGTGTCTGTCCATTCGTTCTGATCTCTTCTTATTGGATTAAGACCTAAACCATATCTTTAAAGTTCTGTTTCCAAACACAGCTGCACTGAGGCTTGGGGATCAGGACTTCAGGATATGACTTTCAGAACATGATTCTATGACTGCCTCCGTTTGACAGTCACAGTAAAAACAGAGGTTAGGATTGGATGCAGTGTTAGGGCTAAGATGGCGATGTTGAGAATGGAGAAACTGGTAGGTGAGTGTGAGATAGAGAACTAAGCTGACATAATAGGAACCACAGAGCTCTGGCCAGTGTTGCTGGCTCTACGGAAGCTCTGTCCCCCGAGGAGTAATTGAGATGCACCCCTGGATTCTAATGTAGCTGACTGTAACACACTAAACTGTGAGTAAGGTTGCCTTCTAAAATGCTGCAGCCTATTTCAGGAAGGACACCATCCCTGAGCACCCTGTAGACCAGGGGTTGGCTATGGGTGATCAAAGGATTGTAGCTACATTTTGATGGTGGTAGGTGTGCTGCATGCAGTTAGCTCCATGGTAAAGCCACAAGCTGGTCATGTAAACATGGGGACAAGGCTTAGTTTAATGACATTAGCAAACTCTTGGCCGGGCATGGTAGCACATGCCCAGCACTTGGGAGGTAGAAGCAGGCAGATCTCTGTGAGTTAGAGGCCAGCCTGGTCTACAGAGGACTAACCAGCAATACCTGAAAGGTGTGCACATTAGCAGCAATCGCCCAGACTAATGGTATCAGACAGACAAGGTCACTAGTTAACAAGGCAATTTAAAGATGAACAGGGGTCTTCACAATGTGGCTTCTCTCCTGAGTGTCGTCTACGTGGTTGGGCCAGGAGTAGCGGTGTGGAGCTTTCTCTTGTTCAGAGAATTTCCAGTCTTAATAAAACTCCCCCCAGCCTTTGTCCAATGACAGGCACAGACCTATACAAAGCCCCAGACAAGCAGCTCTGCGAGTTTCCTCTTCTCTTGGGCCCTTCTGGAGCTTTGCTTGCTTTTCAGAGCATATTAGAAAAGAAGGCTGACATTCGTTAGCTGTGCATTTGGCTTGGGAAATTAAAGAGCGATGTCATCCAAGGCAGGAGAAAAGACAGAGATGAAGACAGCTGCAGAATTTAACCGAGTGGGAGGCAGCTGTGCGTGTGGAGAGCTGGAGCCTGGTTTCTTGTAGTAGGCAGGGCCCCTGGTTGGAGATCTAGGAGCTCAGGACTCGGGAGAGGCTCAACATGTTGATCAGCTGAACACCAGGAACCTGGCATCTTCCCATTTCTCTGCTCTACATCTGGTCATGTTAGCTCCATCCGGAATAGGGTTTGTGTGTGTGTGTGTGTGTGTGTGTGTGTGTTGGAGGAGGCTCTGCCAAGGATAGATATACTTCTTTGTGTATATTCTGGGGGAGGGGCACACAGTTTCCAAAGATTCCAGAGGACCTATGTGAGGGCTTCTCATACTTCAGTGGGTCAATAGAATCAGGAACCCATTGAACCCCCAGCTGAGGCCAGAGAGGAACCGGGTCATGATTCCAGATAAAGCTCTTTCTCTGCCAGGGCAGGGGCTCCACAGGTCACCACCAACAAGATCACACGAGTTTGCTACTCACTAGATATATGGTTACAACTGCTCAATGATTAAGCCTAGATTTCCACCAGCTCCTTTTGTACTAGGTGGCAAACTTAGCCTCAGGAAATTGCCAGGGTTCTTGTTCATCTCTGGGAGGCTAAGGTGGCATGAAGCATCAAGAGGCTTTTCAAGCTCTGAGTAGACACTGATACAACAGCCCAAGTTCCAGGGGATTCCAGCCACTAGATCCTCTCTTGGCCTGGGGAAAGGCTGCAGGTGAGGTGGATGTCATGATGCTGGAGCTGGTGCTGTTGCCTGAGTAGTACAAGGAACCTGCAGTAGCTGGGGAGTGGATAGATTTGGCACTTCCAGCACATCCAAGTGTAACTCCCTCACTTGCCACTCCCCAGTAAAGATCTAGGATCCAGCATCTCCCTATTTCCTGGAGCTTAGGCGAAGGAGCCCTGCTCTGAATCTGTGCTTCCAAGATAGGGACAGGGACCCTTAGCCTTGGGGTCCATTTTCTCAGACTGTGCTGGAGAGTGGAGGCCTGGGTAGTTTCTCTCTCCCTTGGTGCAGGGAATAGGGCTTGTTCTGGTAGAAAAATGAGACCGCTCTTTTACAGATACAAAGAGATAAGGTGGGCATGGTCCACGCTGGGGCTGGGGGCAGAAGGGCGTTTTCCTTCAGTATGTTGATCTGATACCATTGTTTGGGACAATTGGGAGCTTCCTAAGGCTTGAAGGTAGCCTAAGCTTTGCTTTCTGAGTCTAGATCCTTTAGGGACAGCCCACATGTGCTGTTCAGAAGTACTTTAGGCTTGGGTCTGCCTGGGTGTCAGCTCAGTAGGAGTACTTGCTGTTCCCTGGAGTCTTTGATACTCTCTTCTACCGGCCAAGTCCCAGCCTAAGGAGACACAGGGTCTCAGAGTGTGTGGCCAATGAGGGATAGGGTCCTGCTGGACCCTGATTTAGCTACATGAAAGCCTGCATAGACCATTTAACACCAGCTAGGGTTCTCCTAGAGCACCCCTATCTGTCCAGCATCCTGCACCTTCTTGTTGGAGGCATCTTGATGCCCAGGATGGCACTTCAGCTGGTGGCATTATGTCTAGGTAATTTCTCTTGGACACTGAATGTTAAGTTCAGGCTGAGCCTTGTCCTGAGCTACTCCATATGGTGTAAACAGTGGTTTTTATTAGGCTATGCCTTCCCCTGAGAGATAACTCTGACCACCCCAAAGCTTGACTTCAGGGTCTCCAGCATGGTCTGTTATCCAGTTCCTGCAGAGCTTTCCTCTGCATCTAGTCTCTACTCGAATTCTGCCCACCCCCAGTAGCCTTCAGTTGGGCTTCTTTAGAACCCGCTGAACTCTTTTACAGCCTCATGAATCCTTTCCGACCATCTTGTAACTGACATTCATACATGTACAGAGAGGTATATTCATTGTGTGATGTATAACGTGTGGCCTGAGAATTATAGTTAGTAATTTCAACGGGGCCAAAAGAACCTGTGTTAGTGTCAACCAGCTACCAAGGGAAGTCAAGACTACTTGGTAAGTTGAAGCCAACAAAACATGACTCAGCAGAAGACCTGGGTTTGGTTCCCAGCACCCACATCAGGCAGCTCAGAACTGTGTGTAACTTTAGTTCCAGGGGATCTGATGTCAATTTTTAGACTATGAGGGCTCCTGCAGCCACATAGACACACAAACTCATGCAGACACATGCATGCAGATATGCACATGTGCTCTCTCTCTCTCTCTCTTCTTCCCCCTCTCTCTGAGTGTGTGTGCATGCACCCATGCATGCCCGGGCACATAAGCACACACACAATAAACCAACCAACAAATAAATGACTAAAAATACTCACATAGCTTGTGAATTTATTGTTATTCAATGTACTCTGACACAAACATGGTCAGATAAGGTTCATAGAAAGGAAGTAAAGATGAAATCACATTTCGGAAGAGTTTAATAAGGAGCACCATAGCCTAAAGGAGGAGAATGAGCCCATAGGTCCAAGATGGAGCACCCCAAGGAACGACAGAAGGGGCATGACAGTGGTCCTGATGGGAGGAGCTGGGGGGTCTCTCTTCTCCCTGGGGTCATTGGTCACTGGCCCAGGAGGATGAAGGGAGCAGTCAATGAGCAGGGCTGCAGATGGCCTGTGAGTATGGTGAGTAATAGTGACATCCCAGGACACGTTTGAGAGACAGATTATCTTTACTTGGGCTGAATCAAGGCTTATATAGTTTTGAGGAAGGTGGGCAAAGGTCATTGGCTGAAGGCTAAGGTACTAAGATGTCTCATTAGCATGAATTAGCATGAGGAGACAGTCCAGGAATCTCAGTAGTTAGCTTATCAGAAAGGAAGCTGAACCTGTAATCTAGCCAAGGCTACCTGATATCCCACAGGCATAAAGTGTGGGGTCTGGGATCCTCCAGGTTAAGAAGAGGAGGCCGACCAAGGAAGTCTGCTATTTTGCATCGAGCTTGGGGGCTTTCTGGTAATGTCCGACTTCAATCTCAACAGCAGGGCCTTCCGACAAAGAGCCTCAGCTTCCTTCAGTTTCCAGCACGCAAGGAGAGTTAGTATTAAATATTAGGCAGCATGACGGGCCCTGAAGGGGACAGACAAACCTTCCAGTTCTCTCAGCTTCCTTCAGATCCAGGAAACGAAAGGGGGTTTCTTGCTTTTCTAGATTTCCAGGGGAAGGGTGCTCCACACCACATGACCCAGTCTGTGTGCTGTTAGCTGGGAAGGCAATGATGGAAGACTAGCTATAACTCAAGCCTCTCTTGGTTCTGAGGAGTTGGGAGGAGGCGTACCCTGGGAGCTGTAAGGTCACTCACATTAACTTATTCACTCTGCAGAGGGAGAGACTGCAGGGGGTGGGGCAGCTGAAGGGTCCGTGACATAACATGTCTATCTGTGTTTCTGGTAGTGTTTTCCTGACACTGAGTCCCAGGTCTTTCTGGGCAGTACCAAGTAGTCAGATGTGTGGAACTGGCTGGAGAGGCTGGAGGGGCCCAAGAATGTAAGGATAAAACCCCAAGGATGAAGCAGGAGTTTTGGGATGGAGAGCCAAGCAACCTGAGAAGAAAGTATAGCTTCTGCTCTAGGCCAAGGCCACCCAGGCTTCCAACTCCCAGGCTCCCAAGGAGCGGAGGAAAAATGAGCAGGAGGAGGCACAGGAACGTGTAAGCCCTAGGGCAGGTGTGGCAGCAAGCCAACCAGCCTTGCTCACAGGAAAGGAACCTCTGCAGACCACCTGTCCCAGCGTGTCAGCAAAAACCCCAAGAAGCCACCAAGGGGGTAGAGCCTTTCTGACAGCACCTGCCACCCCTTGCAGAAAACCCAGCCTTGCAGAAAAAAAAGGGATCTTTTGTCTCGGAGGTGTAGGGGGTGCAGACGGGGAAGCTATGAACCCTGTTTTACCAAGAACAATAGGGGGATGGCACAGGAGTGAAAGAGGTGAGAAGGGGGCAGAGAGTTATAAAAGAAAAAAACAGTGTGTGAGTGTGTGCGTGTGTGAGTGTGTGTGTGTAACTTTTATGGTTAATTAAGGTTATTAAGGTTACTTTCCCTGAACACTAAGCAGCTCCAGAATATCTAGTTGGGGGAAATATCAAAACAATAATAATAATAATAATAATAATAATAATAATACAGTTACCAGAAAGCACCATGCATGTGTTTCCTAACTCCCTAAAACTCAATATCTTCCCATTCAGGAAACACCACTAACTTGCACCATGTGGACATCTCTGTGGTGAATATCTCCTCCTGACAGCTCTGGGCTGTCAGCAGGTGCACTTTGAGTTCAGGGGACTCACGCCTACGGGGGGCGGGGGCAACTCCTGACAGTGCCACAGATACCTGCAGATGGAACACCTTTCTCTCCACTTCAGGAACCCACTCTAAAGGTCACACATGCACATGCCAGCTAAGGTAGGGCACTTCCCAAGGGCTACTGCTGCATGGCTGTCTGGATGCAGTGGGTCATGACCCTTCACCCCAGGGTCACATGGCCCAAGAAAAGAGCATATAGGTTCTTCCTCAGGATGTGCTGACACACAGAAATGCCAGCGTGCTGCTGGTATTGGCCACGCTCAGTGTAAGGAAGAGAATGCCAACACAATTCTCAGGTTGGCAAAAAGAGAAGAGACACACATCCCAGGGGAAGGGAAGACCCCAGAAGAGGAGACAAGGAGGGAGCAATAGGGGTGGAGCCACTGGGTGTGCTTCTGCCAATGCATCTTGCTCTGGACTTCTGACTTTGTAATAATATGGATATTTTTACACACATACTAAACATGGTAGGTTAAAAAAACCAAACAAACCCTTGAGCTGGGCAGAGTGGCACATGGTGCATGCTGCAATCTCAGTTCTCAGGAGGCTATGACAAGAGAATCAGGAGTTCTGAGTTAGCCTGAGCTACATTACATGAGGCCTTGTTTTAGCTTGCATGTGTGCACACTGGAGCACTTGCACACAAACACACTCACACACCTCTCAAAACAGCAGCAGCAAACACCTTAGAAATGGGAAGCAAACACAATTACCCCTCCCCCAGCTGTGTGTCGAGTTGGTAGGAACATCACAGAAAGGATAAAATGGAAAAAGGCAGTGGCCTCAGAATGTTGCTCTCTGAAGGCCCAGCTTGTGTGACACCATGAGGACAGGATGACCTGCAAAGAGATGCTAGCATCAAGCCTCAGCCTCCTTCTTTGTAATAACAGCAGTGTGCTATTGAAGCAAGCAAACACAGGAATGTTAAGAAAGATGCCTTCCAGCATTTAAAAGATAGAGACTCAAGTTAAAAAGATGATGAATAGAGATGAATAAAAAACGTTGAAACCTTGAATTTGAAGGGGTGGCGAGTGAGTGTTTCTGGAAATGGTTTGTTCCCATTTGGTCATTTCTCCGTTTAGGAGATGGTGCCTGTTTCATGACATTCCCCCTGTTTAAGTCTGGTGCTTTGATGGGTAGGACCTTTAAGAGTTGGGGCCTCATGAATGGTCTTTGGACTCACTCTCGAGGGAAGTGGATGTGTGCTCTTTGGGAGTGGGTGGATGTTCATGGGATAGGATTCTTTCATGGCAGTGGGGTGTCTGCCTGCCTTGCTTCCTCTCACTATGCAACCGCTACATGGGCACATCACTGAACACAGTTTTTATGTGTGTGTGTTTAGGCACACATTTGCCACCACATGTATGTGAAGATCAAGAGCCTGTCCTTGCTTTCCACTTTGTTTGAAATACTCACTACCATACAAGCCAGGATTGTGTGTCCCCGGGGACCTCCCTGCCCCCACCTCCCAGTTCCTGTCAGACACTGAGATTACAGCACTACTGTGCCCAACTGGATTCGGGCTCTGAGGAATCCAAACTCAGATTCTCAATCTTTTGTGACAAACACTACCCTCTGACAAACACTACACCTCCCTAGCCCTGTCTTTTCTTGGAATTGGACTCATTATAAGGGCATGTGGCACCAAGCACCCTCAATGGGCGTTTGAGTTGCTCTTGAAGAGGCGAGAGTTGCAGGAAAACATAAGACTCCAGGGCAGGAAGCAGAGGAACCATGAGGGAGTTCCCAGAACTGATCAATACTACAGAAAGTGCCTGTGTCAGCAACACACACCAATGTGTTTGTAGTATAGAACACACACACACACACACACACACACACACACACACACACACACACACACACACTGAAAACCCAACAATTGCTTAGAACTTCACTTGACCTTCAGATCTAACAACCCACATCCAGGTATTGACCAGAAAACATGGGAAGTTCATGTCCACACTTTGGCCAGCACTGAATAGCCTACTCTTGGATATTGATCTGAGAGAGTGTTCCTCAGCATGTCAAAGGACAAATTGCTAGCCTGTAGTGACACATGACAAGAAATGACCCAAAGGAACACACCATGTGTGTTGTTAGGGTTTTTTTTTTCTTCCCTGAACTAAACAAACAAGCCAGAGCAACCTGAGAAAGAATCTCAACTGAGAAAATACCTCAATCAAATTTGCCTGTAAGCATGTCTGTTGGGACATTTTCTTTGATGTGGGAGGGTCCAGCCCACTGGGGGTATTATCCTTGAGGCAGATTATCCTGGTTAATGGAAGAAAGCAGGCAGAGCAAGTTGTGGGAGTAAGCCAATAAGCATCATGGCTCCACGGCCTCTGCTTCACTTTCTGCCTCCTGCTTCTTGCCTCTCGTTTCTGCCTGGCTTCCCTCCATGTTGAACTGTGACCTAGAAGTTATAAGCTGAAACAAACCCTTTCCCCCAGAAGTTGGTTTTGGCCAGTGTTTTAGTACAGCAAAAGAAAGAGAACTAAGGCACCATGGATTCCCATCCTGGCCAGGGACATCTCTTTCAGATTTCCTGATGGTTGCCTTGGGAGAAAAAGAGAACTGTGAGTAAGAAGGAGGGGATTTGGTGTGTGTGTGTGTGTGTGTGTGTGTGTGTGTGTGATGTGTATATGTGTGGTGTGTATGTGCATGTGTGTGTGTGTGATGTGTGTGGTGGTGTGTGTGTATGATGTGTATGTGTGGTGTGTGATACATATGTGGTATGTGTGTGCATATGATATGTGTGTGTATGTGGTGTGTGTGATGTGTATGTGCATGTAGTGTATGTGTTTGTATGTGTGCATGTATGTATGTGCATGTGATATATGTGTGTGTGGTGTGTGTGATGTGTATGTATGTGGTGTGTGTGTGTGCATGCGGTATGTATATCTGTCTGTGGTGTGTGTGTGTGTGTGTGTATGTGGTGTGTGGTAGGTATGCTTATGATCTGTGTGTTTGTGTGTGTGCATGTGTTGTTTGTGTGTATGTGTAGTATGGTGTGTGTGTGATGGCAATGCCTGATTTGGAGAGGGCTTTGGATGTCATGCAGTTGATAGAACTTGCTGTGGAATGCTTCACCCGGGGCTTACACATTTCACTGAGCAATATTTTTACCTCTGATACAACAAAGCACTGTTGAGCAGCCAATGGCATTCCTGCTGAGGTCTCAGTGGGACTATGTAGATGTCTGCAGCTTCTTTTGAAGCCTGTCAAGAAGGCAAGATGGGAGGGAGGATTGGAGGGACGGGAGACACTTGGCAGGCAAACAGAGCATGCGTTACTGGGCATGTGGGTGCCGGTTGTTCAATTCTTCCAACTCTTTCTGGGCATTAAGTCTTCTGTAATGAAATGCTTGTGTTGGAGTAGGGACAGTTCAACCTAAAGAGGCTCCACTGGCCATGGGCATACTTGAAATCCTAGCACAGTGGAGGTGGAAAAGGAGGATGCCTGCTGCCCACTGCCTACTAGGCCAGCCTGTTTGCTGAACCAGAGAGGCACCTTGGCAGCTTGGAGTGGCCAGTGTGAGAGGTCACCACATAATAGGTGCTTAACCCACCAGAGGTGATCGATTCTCATCTTCTGTACCATCGGAAGGTAGAGCGTAGGTTGTGCTATTCTGGACTGAAGCCAGGGTCTTGTGAATAATTAGCCACCCTGAGGCTAGAAGACATCTGGGTTTCTTTGATTTTGAGGTAAGGTCTCCCTTTGCCAGCTCCTCTGGCTTGGAATTCACTATGTAGCCCAGGCTAGCCTGGAACTCAATATGTTGCCCAGGCTAACCTTAACCTTATGACAATCCTCCTGCCTTAGTCTTCCAAGTAGTCAAAGGTGTCAGCAGGGCCACACTCTAAGTGTCTAGAGAATCTTTCCTACCATTCTAGGCTTGGCTCATGGGTCACATGGAATCCTTATGCTCTGGGTGTGAGCCACTGCAATAGGACCATCTTCTGTGAGCCAAGCACCTCTAATTGTTTGGAGGGATCCTGGCAGCCCTGGCCAAAGCAGCAAGCTTTGCAGCATGCCTCAGCTGGCCCTCCACCCCTCATCCCTGTTATCCAATCTCTTCTCTCTAGCTCTGGGATTCCTGAGCCCTGGGCAGCTAATGGCCTACAGATTAGGATGCTGGCACTGTCCTTGGTTCTGACATTAGTGCTGAGAGGCAACTCCGGTCCTTTGTATAAAAAAGAGGTCCAGGAATCTGAAGTTCGTTGAGACAACTGAACTGTTGAGAGCACTTTTTGATTTATAGAGTACCAGGGTTTGATTCTCGCCACCCAAATCATCTCTAACTCCAGTCTCAGGGAATCTAATGTCCTCTTCTAACCTCTGTGGGCGCACTTGTGATCCCAGCACTGGGGAGGCGGAGACAAGGATCCTAAGGCCAACTGGCTGCCAGGCCAGCCTATTTGATGAACTTCAGAGAGTGAGACTCTGTCTCAAAAAATCAGTGTGCTCTCTGTATCACTGTCTCTGTGTGTGTGTGTGTCTCTCTGGTCTCTGTCTCTCTCTCTGGTCTCTGACTCTCTGGTCTCTGTCTCTGGTCTCTCTGTTTCTCTTTCTTTCTTTTTCTCTTTCTCTTTCACTCACTCTCACTCATTCTCTCTCACTCAATCACTCCCCTCCTCCACACACACTTTGTCTGGCTTGGAACTCACTATGCAGACCCAGCTGGCCTGGAATTCACAAAGATCTGCCTGCTTCTGCCTCCTGAGTGCTGAGATTTAAGGTGTGTCCCTCTATGCCTAACTCAAGATGGGCAGTTTCTGATGAACCACACTCAGGTTGACTTCTGACCTCCACAAACATGTACACATACACATGCACCATGCACCCCAATGTGCACACACACACACACACACACACACACACACACACACACACAACTGCAGACACACACCAAAGATAAACAGGTAAAAACAAACCCTGGACCATGAACATACAGTCCTTTGAGGGTACTTGGCAGGGTGTCCCAGGCAGGGTCAAGACCCACTAGGGTCCTTTCTACCCCATTGGTCATAGAAACAGCAATATGAGCTGGGTTAGGTCAGTCAAAGCCTACTCCCTGAGGGGGTGGGCTACCCAGGCTATCGGGGCTGGGTCACATCTTGGCTTTTCATTTTAAAAAGTCCTTTCTTCTGCTAATCATGGCTACCATTGTTCTTGCCTGCAAAAATCCTGATAGGGAAAACCAACAGACCGAAAGCTTCAGGAGGAAGTCAGAGTAGCCTGGAAACCAGGTTGGGAATCTCGTCTCCCTGGCAACCAAGTCCAGCCTGGGGAGAGCAGGTCTCAGACTCTCCATTTTCCGTGCTCCCGAGGGGCCAGCCTTCCCCTCCTCAAGCATTATTCTTTCTCCATCTTAACCTCCTCCAGTGCGCTGCCCCCACCTCAGCTCTTGCATAAGCTAGGCTTTACCCACCCGTGTTTTCCAGTGTGGCAGGCAGATTGCCTTCAAATGTAAGGGCTTAAAACAGCAAATTCATTTTCTCTTGGTGCTGATAGCAGGAATCCAGGTGCTTTGTAGGGGGCTCTGTACTGTGATCTCAAATCAGGCTGGGGCTTCTGGCCTTCCTGACAGCTTGACCAGGCAGGGTCCACTCCCAAACTCACTCATGGGATAGTGGTAGGCTCAGCTCTTGTCTCTAGAGCTACTTCATGATGTGGCAAGTGGCTATACCAGGATAAGGTCCATGGAAGTGCTGAGGGGGAACCAAGACAGAAGCCACAGTTTTTGCGCTGTCTTTGTAAAAAAGCAAGTTCGTTTAGCTTTAGGGGAGGGGTGAGGGAGATTACAGGCTGAGTATGTCTGAGGGTGGTGTCTGGGGAGGCTGGCCTGCAAGCCCATTTCACCACCTCCCCTAGAGATTAAGATTTGGGGCCAGACTCAACTTGGGCTCACAGGTACTGAAGAGAAACTTGACAGAGGTTTCCATCCTGGGGTTGGGCAGGCTGTGGTCAGGAAAGTGCCCATATCATCACAGACCCCTCTCAGCCACACCATGCCTGTGTGGATCTCCAGAGTCAACTGATAAAGGAGGCAGAAGCCAGCCTTTTAACAGTCCTGTTCCTCTGCCTCATGAAGGGGTAGCATGAAATAAGAAATAGATGAGTCACATATGGTTAAGGATGGATGGCCATATCTAGATGCTGCCGTGCCTCAATCCATCCTATGGTCCCTATGACTTTCTACCATGTACAGCCTGAGCCAACCCCTGTTCCTCCTCATATCTTCCATGTAACCTCAGGGAGATCCTGCCCACACTCTTAGCCACCTCCCAGGTGTTCTTTTCTGCCATGCACACCACAGCAAAGAGCCACCTTCCTGATGGCTTGGCTGCCCCAGTCTATCTTATTCCCCAGCACAGGAGCCCCACAGACAGGACACCAGTCTTCTTTGGCTGTCCTTGTGCTGGCTTAGGGTGGGAATCAGATGATGGAAGGTGGTGAGGGCGAGACTACACTTGCTGAGGGCTCTCAGACCTCATCCTCAGCAAACCCATCCCTGCCTATTGCTTTTTGTGAGCAGGGAAGAGCAGAATAGACTACAGAGAACTCCGGTGATCCTCCATCACTAGTGTCCCACGCTACTCAGGGTTTTCCAGAGAGCAAATGGATATGTAAGTATGCAAAGTTATTTTAAGGAAGGGGTTCATATGATTGTGGGAATGACAGTTCTAACCCCTATAGGTGGGCCATGAGTCAAGAGCCCACAGGCAACCATGCCCAAAACCAGGACTGGCAGGAGTCCCTCTTGCTCAGGCAGCCTCGGGTTTCCCTTCTATTTAGACCTTCAGATGATTAGATGTGGCCCACCCACACTATGGAGTACTTAACCATTTAAATGTTAGTCTTTGGGCTAGTGAGATGGGCCAGTGAGTAAAGGTTCTTGCTGCTAAGCCTAAAATCCAATCTCTAGGACCCACATGATGGAAGGGGAGAACTGACTTCAATAAGTTATCTTTTGACCTTTGCCCTCTGCTCTGTTGTGTAGCAATTTTCTCCTAGACAAACCTCCATCTTGGAGGAAAGCTGGTTAAGACACAGGCCTCAGGATGTTGTAAAGGGAGGTAAAATGGTCTGTCCTGTAGGGAAGCTCTTTAAGGTGAGGAAGGTGAGGAAATATCCAACACAAAGGTGTAGTGAGGATTTTGATTTCTTTAAACACACATACACATATTGTGATATGTGTGTGTAGGATTATGTTTTTATTTTAATCCCAGGTGTGGGATATGGGGCTGCTTTATATTGTCCAGAGCAGCTGACTGTGATTTGCCTCATGATTCAGCAAGGGTGTGAGCTTGACAACTATAGATAGTTTCTATAAGCATTTGGAATTCTGGGGACTCTTGAAAGCTAGAGCCCAGAGAGTGACTGTAGCTGCTGCTACTCTTTCTACTGATGCTGCTGGTTGCTGGTTGCTGTTGTTGTAGTTTGTCAAGTGACTGTGCACAAAGAGACAAGGAGGAAGAGGAGGAGGAGGAAGAAGAGGAGGAGGAAGAAGAGGAGGAAGAAGAGGAAGAGGAAGAGAAGGAGGAGGAAGAAGAGGAGGAAGAAGAGGAAGAGGAAGAGGAGGAGGAGGCCGGGAAAGAAATTGGATATCCTAATGACAAAGATCAAAATTGCCCCAAGGAAACTTGATACACCTTGATACAGCAGAAAGCAGTCCGCCGATATCGACCTTCATTTCCCCTCTAGCCTTCTTTTGCTTCTGTCTACTGTTGAGGGTTGGAAGCATGAAATAGGAATGGAGAAGGATGATACAGAAAGGAACCCAAAAAGTAGCCAAAGTCTGGTTACTCGAAGGCTTCAGGAAGTCCCTGAAACCAGCCAGACTCACTAGAACCCGATGTTGTAAGCAGACATAAGCAGTGTGGACTACTGAGATCCACTTTCAGACCAAACAAGCCACCTGAAAGAGACAGAGACCAGCTGATCTGCCTAGAAGAGAGACTCTGCAACCTGTGGCTGTGCCTGAAGGCTTTGCAGTGTGCTCTTGGTCTCCGGCTTTCCTGAGTTCATAGCCTATGTTAGGATGGGCTTTTGGAGGTATAGCTGTCTTTGAGCCTTTTCTATCCTGCAAGGGGTGTCCATATTTCTCCAAGTAACCCTAAAACGAGTAAAACACATTTGCTCAGCAAGTTGGACTTCAGTGGTTGTCTTAGTCAGGATTTTGTATTCCTGCTTAAAACCATCATGAACAAGAAGCAAGTTCAGGAAGAAAGGGTTCATTCAACTTGCATATTCACATTGCTGTTCACCACCAAAAGAAGTCAGGAAGGGAACTCACACAGGGCAGGGACTTGGAGGCAGGAGCTGATGCAGAGGCCATGGAGGGATGCTGCTTACTGACTTGCTTCCCCTGGCTTGCTCAGCTTGCTTTCTTAAGGAATCCAGGCCCACCAGCCCAGGGATGGCACCACCCACAATGGCCTGGGCCCTCCCCCGTGGCTTGATCACTAATTGAGAAAATGCCTTGTCTGTTTTCTTTCTTTCTTTGTTTGTTTTGAGACAAGGTTTTTCTGTGTAGCTCTGGCTGTCTTGGAACTCATTCTGTAGACCAGGCTGGCCTCGAACTCAGAGATCTGCCTGCCTCTGCCTCCCAAGTGCTGGGATTAAAGGCATGCGCCACCACTGCCCAGTGAGAAAATGCCTTATAGCTGGATCTCATGGAGGCATTTCCTTAAGGGAGGCTCCTTTCTCTGTGATAACTCCAGCTTGTGTCAAGTTGACATACAAAACCAGCCAGTACAGTGGTCCTTACTTTGGTCTTTTGTGGGTTCTCTATCTGGGGCGAGTAGATATTTATTCATATCTCCCTTGTCAGAATGTCACACAACATAACCACAGCCATGATACCCTGTGGAGAAACCCTGCTAATGAAGGTCACAGTCTACCATTGTCTGGACAACTCTCTTGAGCTCAGCACAAAATGGAGGACTCCCTTTACCAGGAGGTCTGCTCCCTCTCTGACCTGGTCTGGGGAGCCTGAAACCCCCCACCTTCTCCTTTCAGACTGTCACGTAGCCTTGGTGAGATTTGGAGTTCAGCTTCCTTTCTCCCAGTGAGAACCTGTCCAGCAAACCTCGGGATTCCTGGAATGCTTCTCCGTGTAAAGGAGGCATTGTCCAGTACCCAAAGCTCTAGCCAATCAAATGTACTCACCTACCTAGGACTCTACCTGCCTAAAAATACCTAGCTCCTTTCCCAGAAACGATGCAACCCTTGATTTACCCCAATTAAAGTTGAGCTGCCTCTCTGAAACTGATCTTGGTAGTTACTCCGTCATACTTGTGGCTGTCTGAACCCTGTTCTTTGACTTGCTCCCTTCGTGGGCTGGTGGCCAGAAGCCTCAGGGAGAAGGGAGGATCAAAATACTCCCTCAACAGTAAACAAACAAACAAACAAATGAAGTGTAATAAATGTTAACTTGGCTGAGTCCTGGGGCACTCATCTGGGTTACATAGTGACTTGAGACTAGCCTGGGCAACACAGTGAGGCCCTAGGAATAAGGTGGAAACGTACCATGGGCCAGCCAAATGTCACATAACATTAGTTATACACTCTCCAACAGGGATTTTCTCACAGCTAAGGTGGTACACTTCAGTTCCCAGGAGGGTTCTGATATTTGGTCTATCCCTATCTCATCTCCCTGTAGATTGATTCCTAGGTTCTCTGTCTGCCCACCCCACCCCACCCCTCCCTGCCTTCCTTCCTGCCCTGAATCCTTGGTGTCTTTCCACTTCCAATCTTTGTACGTGTTGCCTGCCCCACATGTGGTCCCTTCATTGAGAGCTGCTGCTGGTTGCCCTGGAAACCTTCCTCTGCATCTTGAGCATCTAAAGGAGTCTAAAGTTTATCACTTAGCTGCTTCTTAGCAATGCAGGGGTTTTGGATCCCCTATCTTAGAGCACCCTCCTGACTGGCAACGCTGCTGCCTGGGCCTCCAGCTGTCTGGAAGCCTCATGGCAGGTGCCTTTGTTGGCATTCGGTGACTTAGATTTCCCTTCTTGTAAGCCAGTTTTCTGCTCAGTCCTGTATTCGGGCCTCCCTTCATCACCCTCCTCCTTCTTGAAGTATCATCTTTAAATGCTTATCTAGGGAAGAGTGGATAGTGCTAAAACTCTCTGAATTTTATCTGAAACATGTATTTGTTCAAGCTATAAAACAGCATTCCAGTTGTGGTGTGGCCTGCTTATAATCCTAGCATTTGGAAGGTAGAGGTCAGGGGATCAGAAATTCAAGGCCAGGATAAGCTATATAACAAGTTCAAGGCCAGACTGAGTTACATGAGATTTTATCTTTAAAAACAACACCCCCAAGTCCCCCAAATACAGAATAATCAATCAAAAACGTTGAGTCAGTATACTAGCTTTCTTATTGCTCTGACATAAAATATCTCCATAGACAGCTTAAAGAAGGGGAGATAGGCTATGGCTCACTGTCTCTGAGGTGTCTGTTCAGGTTGCTTGGCACCAGGCTTTGGGCAGGACATCATGGAAGGAGCATTTGGTAGCAGTTGTTCTAACTTCTTGACAGACAGGAAGCACAGGGACAGGAAGGGCCAAGTGCGACTCGGCAGCATCTGTCCCCAGTCCTCATTTCTCCATCCTCAACTCCTACAGTTTCCAGAAAGATCCCAATAGTGCCAACACCTGGGCACTGGCACTTGGTTTGGTTACCTTTGTAACCAAACATAGTCAGTGCTGTGGTACACACCTGGACCCTCATCACTGCAGAAGCTGAGGCAGAAGGGTAGTGGGTTAAAGGTCAGCTTGGGCTACCGGCATGACCCCGTCACAAGAAAACAAAACCAAAAGAAATAGTTCCGTTGATTAATTATAGTTGTGTGTGTGTTTTAGGGGTACCAGGGAGCCTTTAGATATACAACATATTGTAGAATAATTAAATGAAGCCAACCAGCTTTTCAACCTCTTGGTTGAAAATGAAGACACTTAAAATACTTTATCTTAGTAATAAAAGAAATACATTGTATCAACTATGGCTCTGGGCTGTGTAACAGATCTTAATGACTTACCCTTCTGTCCAAGGGAAATTGGGTCTCTTGGTGCCCAGCTCCTGGGCTTTATCACTCTTTCTCTGCTCTTCAAATGAGATCATGCACACATTCCCTCCTTAACATCCTAGCTAGCACTGTGGTATTTCAGCTTTTTTTTGGGAATCATCCTCCTAATTGATGTCACTTTACATTTCATTGTGGTCTGAATTAGCAGTTCCTTGGTAACCAGTGATATTTAGTATTCTTCTGCAAACCTGTAACTACCTGTATGCCTTCTTTTGAAACATATTTAGTTAGGTCCTTGGTTGATTTTGAGTCAGGCTGTTTGGTTTCTTGCTACTAAGTTGTTTTCTAGACTTTTGGTTATCTGAAATTTTGTTTTACTCTTAATTTTAGACACAGGTGCATGAAATTCTGACTTAGGCATTATTTTCTCTAGCACTGCAAAGATCCTAGTTCACCCTCGTTGGTTTTGATTGCTCTGCCCCAAGATTCTTTAGAATTATCGTCTCCATTTTCTGGGTTTTCCTGTCTTTCGTGGGCTGCAATTTTGCTATGTTGCCCTTAGGTAAATCATCATTTGTTATTTTGCTTATTATACATCAGAATCTCTACCCACACTTATCTTTCACCAGTTCTGACTTATTTTAAGTAGACTGTCTCTAAACACCATCAACTGGAATTTCAGTTAGACTTTTCTTAGCTCTCTGCACACAATCTTTTGTGGTTCTAAACTTCTTATTTTGTGTTACATTCCTGATCATTTGTGGGCAGGAGTCCTACCACTGAATTATATCCTCAGCCTTTCCTGATGATTTCTTCAAATTTGTCTTCCAGCTCATAAATTCCCTCTTCATCTGTGTTTAATTTGCTGGCTAATTTAACTCTGTGATAAGTTGTTTTTCTTTTTTAAACATCAACTTTATTAAGATACAATATATCACATACCACAAAACTCACTCTTTATTGAATACATTTCAGTGACGTTTAGTGTATTAATAAAGTTGTGTATCCATCACCAGAATCTAATTTTAGGGCATTTCATTACTACAAAATGATTAGTCGTGTCCCAAGCCAGTTATTCCTCTCCCTCCCTTGTACTTGGCTAATCTTTCTGTCCTTGTTGGATTCTTACACTTTTGGGCATTTCATATAAATAAAAGGATGTGACATGTAGGGTGTTTGTTGCTCCCCGCCCCCGCGATTTCTTTTTCAGTGATCACCTTCTTTTCCTGGGAGTCCTTTTAAGGCCCACATTGGTCTTTTTTCATGTAAGCGAAGTTTCTTTCTGTCAGGTAAACTTGCGGTTTAGCTTGGGGTTGTGCGTTTCTTCTTCTAGCATGTCTTAATAAGCACATCGGCTTTGTGTTCTAGGAGGTTTGTTAGTGTTGAGGTAAATCTAGTCAGGCCGCCTGCCTTTTCAAGCTGCGGCATGATGAACAGGGGTTCAAGGACCGTTTACTCCCCTAAAACACTTCTTACCTAGAAACCTCGCCAGGCCTCTGCTCTGCAAGTATCCATACTATAGCTCAATCTGCCAGCCTGAGTGCAGGCTCAGGCACAGCTGCTCTCACCCCAGTTTGTTGGCAGGCTGGCTCTGGGCTCCACAATGGTATTGACTTCTTTTGCAGAGAATTGTGTATGAACGAACTAATTCTTATCCTCCGCACTCTCTTCATCTAGATCCCTTCTTCAAAGTGTCTAGTCCCTCTATTCCTCAGCACTTGTGAACTACTCAAGTGCTCACGCTGTTTGATCACCTGGGGACTTGTGTGACCCTGAGCAGGAGGAGGCTCTATCGCTAAGTGTTCTCCTTACCTGTAACTCAACACCGAGACACCAAGGCAACATGCATCTATAATGTGCTGTTTAGATCAAAGAGAACAGACTATACGCTCAGACTGACAGCAGAGGTTGTCACATCTAGCAAGGACTTGGTATTAGTGACAGTCATTTGTCTGGTATGAGGTTCTGTGGTGGGGGTGGGGCGGTGGGCAGAATCCAAGATGTGCTAGCTGCTTTTCCCAGGGCCTAGGGCTTTGAACAGGGAACACCTTTCCTCCTGTGTGACAAGGGAGCAAAGGTAGCTGTGGTTTACCCTGAGCCCAGGAGAGCTGGAGGGCAGGTGGGAGCAGGAGCCCAAGGTGTGAACCTGGTGTGATCCTTATACAGGGGCCAGGATTGTCATCTCTGTGTGTGGGTGTGGTTGGTAACAAAAGTCCCTAGGGCTGAGTTGCCGGTGGGCGTCGTCATGGGCACTCTTAGGAGTAGAATTGGCTGGAACTATCGGATGCGAGGTGGGTGCTGGGGAGGGAGGAGCCCCAAGGCTGGGCGTCTGAACCCCACAGCCCTACCTCTCCGCTTCCCTCTTTCGCTGCGTCTTTGTGCATTTTGCTTCCTTTAGCAGCCAAAGCTCTTCCGAGAATCTGCAAGGGGACCTCGGCCAAGCAGAGTGGGAGGATCCTCCCACGCCGGGTAGGGAGGTGGAAAAGGGTGGGGGGCTGCTGCGGCGGGAGCGGGAGCGGGAGACCTAGAAGGGGCGTTGCGCGCGGACGAAGGGCGCCGAGGCCGGGTAGGGCGACCTGCTGAGTGGCCTCCAGCCCTGGGCGCCCCCCACCCCGCGCGTCTCCCCGCTGTGCGAGGCCCCCGCCCCGGCTCCGCCCCGCCCCTCGCGCGGGGTCCGCGTCTGCGGCTGCGTTCCCCGAAAGACGAAGCTGCGCCCCGGTTCCGGTCCGCAGGGAGACCGAAGGGCATCGCTCCCCGCGCCGTGCCCGCCGCTGAGCCCGGAGTGCGGACACCCCAGGGATGTGAGTGCGCCCCCCACCCCGAGGCCCGCACTCCACGCCCCGATTCGCGGTGAGCGCCGAGGCGCGCGCGCGGGGACCAGGGGAGGGGACTCGGCGCGGGGTTCCCGGCCCCCCAGCCCAGGGGTGGGGACGAGGACGGGGACGCGGCGCGCACCCCTCCCCCGCCGGCAGGTAAGGTGCGCTCCCTCCTCCCGCTTTTCCTGTCCGGACGCACCTACAGCTCCTTGGGGAGAGAAGACAATCTCCCCACGCAGGTGCAGGGCGAAGGCTGCGGGGACCTCGGGTGGCCACCTCACCGGAGAGGGCAGACCTCTTTTCCCTGGAGGGGAGGCTGTGATGGTGGATGCTCCCTGTGATGGGTTGGGGGTGGGGCATTGCGAGCTCCTGGACCTCCCCCCACCCCACCCCGCGCGCTTTTGATTCCTGGGGGATGGTTACATCCTCAGGCCAGAAAAGGGAAGGGTGTTTAGGGTTGGGTCCTCTGACCGAGGCTATTTCTCTCCAGGCCTGCGCCCCAGAGGACCCCCGCCTGCAGCCCCCGCGCCTCTTTCAGGCCCTATCGGAGCATGCTGCCTGCAGCCATGAAGAGCCTCGGTCTGGCGCTGCTGGCCTTGCTTCTCTGCCCCTCGCCGGGTGAGTCGGGGGCCCGCGGGGAGGGGTCATATCACGGGAAGCACCACTCTTAGATCTCAGCTCCAGCCACCGGGGGCTCTCCCCACACTCGAGGGCATCCAGCGCCTTTCCACCTTTCTTCTAGTACTGCGCAGATGTCCCTCATTCTCAGAGATTCAGCGAGCTTCCTATTAAGTCGGGTGGACCTTTCCTGTCTTGGAACCTACCTATCTTTGGGGGTGCTGTGTGTAGGAGTAAGAGGATGCGGGAGGCAGGATGTGTAGGTACAGCACAGGGTCAACCTGGAGGCCCACTCGGGTCTTGTGGGAGTGAACTCTTCTGTGAGCATGGTTCTGCCGTGATAGCTGCAGCAGGTTGGGGAAGAGGGGGTGTAGGATCTGGCTGTCCAGACCCGGGTTCCCCTGGTTATCCCTCTCTCATGCCCTGCCTAGCCCATGGCCTGTGGTGCCAGGACTGCACCCTGGCCAATTCCAGCCATTGCGCTCCGAAGCAGTGCCAGCCCACCGATACCGTTTGTGCCAGCGTGCGGATCACCGACCCCAGCAGCAGTAAGCCTGGACTGGGTGAGGGGGCGGGGCTACTGAAAGCTAGATCTAGGGAGAGATCAGAGGTGTCCTCTGAGTTCCTCTTCCCTGGGACAAGATCACGACTTTGAGGCAAGACAACACTGGCTTGTTCCTCCCTGGTTCCACGTCTTAAACTGATCTGGAGGGTCCTGGGTTCTAGGGAAGGGACAGAGCTCAGATGGAAGTGGACCTTAGCCCCCATGCCTTCCTTCTTTCCCCCAGGCAGGAAGGATCATTCTGTGAACAAGATGTGTGCTTCCTCCTGCGACTTCGTTAAGCGGCACTTTTTCTCAGACTATCTGATGGGGTTCATTAACTCTGGGATCTTAAAAGTCGACGTGGACTGCTGCGAGAAAGATTTGTGCAACGGGGCATCGGTCGCGGGACGCAGCCCCTGGGCCCTGGCTGGGGGGCTCCTGCTCAGCCTGGGGCCTGCTCTCCTCTGGGCTGGGCCCTAAGACCCCTCCCTCCCTCCTGCTGGGCTTTGGAGCTTGTCCCCTAAGCCTGTTGCTGCCCCTCCCCAGCCTGGCCTGGCTGGGGCTGGGACAGCAAGGGTTTGGCATCAAGGTCTGAGGCTCTCAACCTCCCTAGATGTGAGTGAGCCTTCTCCGTTTCTCCACCAGCTCCATATCCCAAGCAGCTGAATATCTCCAGGAGTCCAGACATCCTGGCAGGAAGCTGGGGTAGGGGGGAGGGGGAGGGCAAGGGACTGAGACCCTCCAGGTCTCCAAGGGGAGGGAGGTCAAGCCAGGGACAGCCCAACAGCCTGGCCTGAGGGGGCATTAACTACAGAGAAATAAAGTCACTTCTGAGTCTTGTGCCCGGGTCTGAGCCTGGGTGTTGGAGGTGGGGCATGGTCTTGGTAGGGAGTAAGTGCCAAACTAGGCACTGAGACCGGACAGATAGGGGATGGTGGGAGTGTATGCTAAGACACCTGGGGATGCTCTGAGTAGGGTTGCTTAGGGCTGGGAGCTTGGGAGGGGACAGTTAAGGAAGGTGGGGTGAGAGCTGAGATGGACAGGGTGACAATGTAGGGCTGTGGGGGAGGCGTGAGAACTTTTCAAGCTCACCATGGGTGTAAGATGTGTTCCTACATGCGTTTCCCAATGCACATGGCCAGCCTGGGTATGCGCTTCCCCGCAGAACGCAGCCCGGTGTCAACTCTTCTGCTCAGCCACGTGTTCACACTCACAGGTGCCTGCACACACACCGGCACCAAAATATCCTCACCAGTGTCCCCATCACCCCATGTGATGTGTTCAGGTGCATATTCACACCCTTCCTAGGATGCACATTCGCCCAACTGCAGACACTGCTCTGGGCCTGTTCAGCTCTCTATGGGTGGCTAAAGACCCTGGGGTTGTTTAAGGTGGAAGTAGAGGTCTCACTTCCTGAACTCTGCCCCTTCGCTGGATATCTGCACCTCGCTGCCCCACTATGAGTTGTGATCCAGCATGGATGGAGCCCAAGGCCCGAAGACGCTGATTCCCGGGGAAGGTGGCAAAGGTGGGAGAAATGGGGAGGACTTGTATGGGGAGATGAGCTGTCCCGGTCTTTCCATCCCCCGCTGCTGATCTTCAGTTTCATCCCCGAGTCCACCCAGCTTCCTGCTGCTTGCCAGATGCTCCACAGATGGTTTGTGTATCTGGGGTCACCCTGCGATGCTCTGGGAACACCCCAGGCATTCTCTGAGGCCGGAATGTTGGCCAGTGCTTCCCCCATGCCACCTGTGGCTGACCCAAACCCATGGTCACTGCTGGGTCTTGGACCCCCCAGAAAGAGAACTAGTTCCTGTAGGCTCTAGCCTTGACATTACTCCTGGGACCTGCACATGAGTGACCAGAGTCAGGCTCGGGTGGGTGACCGGGAAGGGGGAGACCCTGTTGTCACTAGTTGCTGACGTCTGCAGTCTGTTGTGGACACAGCCAGGGACTTGTCCCTAGAAGTTCGGTTCCTTTTGTATTCAAAATTTGCCTCAATGGTCCCTTCTGCTCCTTACCTCCTCCTAAAGTGCTCCCCCTGCTTATGCCTAGGGAGCACTGAGCATAGTTGGAGCAGGGGAAAGATGTCTAGGGAGGGAACAGGGACGCTGAAGTGGTGGATGCCTGGGAGAAGTCTGCAGAGCTTCTGGAAGGCTGAGCTGCCAGCTGAAGATGAGCCTGGAGCCCACATCCTTTCAGTCAACTCCATGCGCCGAATATGTTGCCTGAATGGTCTTTAGAAACAAACAGGGGCAAGATTCTCTGACCTCCCTGAAGAAATGCATGAAGTTAGAAGGAGAACTCTCTTGTACCTCTGAGGGGATCCTGAGGAAGGGGTAGCAGGCACAGAGGGTTGGGCCCCCTCAGCAACCTTATTTGAGTTGCCAACATCCTAATCTCAAGGAGAGGTTCATTGCTAGCTTTGGTGTGGCATTGGGGTGCCTTCCACATCAGTGACAGGTGCAAGCTCTTTGGACAGGGCTGACTGTGGTCCCTTGCCCCCCCCTTCTTAAATTATTACATTTAATTTTTATTTGCTGCATTGTGAATGTGTGCTGTGGACCACACATGAAGGACCGAGGACATGGGGACAGTTAGTTCTTTCTCTTTCCATCGTGTGGGTTCTGAGGATGTCATTCAGCACCAGGCTTGGTGGCGAGAGCCTTTATGGACCGAGGCATCTCATCTCCCCTCCTGTCCTCTCCTGGCCCTTTTATGTCAGGAAGCTCCTTAGCAGCCTCCTTCCAGGGAGTTGTAGTTGGTGTCTTGTGGGTTTTCCTGACTTATCCTGGGAATGAGCCAGCCCTTAGTAGGGACTCAGAGTTATTTTCAGATTTCTGACACTGGCTTTGGAGGGTCTATCCTTGTCCTCCTGCTAGGGGCTGAGGTTATCATGTATGAAGGGTTGATTTGAGGAACAGGGAGGCAGACAGAGAGGAAATGCTAGGAGGCTATAGGTCCTCTAACAAGGCGATGGATCTCTCCTGTCTTGCTGTTACATCCTTTCTAGCTGTGTACTGTCAGGGGTTTCTGTCCATCCAATAGATAAAGGATAGAACCTTGCTGACATTCCATCTGACAACATGTCAGCAGTGGCTGAATGTCCTTGAGGTTCATAGTCACAATGTCCCTTGAGGAGTTCCTGATTCCTTCCTGCCGACCTTCCATGCCAGCATTGGCCCTTCCTGGCATACACAACTCTATGTAGGTTTGGTAGTTTGGTGGTTGCTTCCTTTTGTCTTGCTTTATGGTACCACATGTCTGCTATACCGAGGCTGGGAACATTGAGGTTTGTCTCAATGTCTGTTTTGTACAGTCTGGGGCTTCCTGCCTCAGAACCTCCTCTGTCTTCTTGTGAATCCGTACCATGTGTTCTTGAATGTTGTCAGGCTTGGTAGCTGCACTCAGACATCCACCCATCCACCTGAGCTTCGTTGTAGCAGGAGGGGGAGGGGTTGTTCAAAGCTGCCACTGTCTTTCAGTCACTTATGAAACAGCCCAATCTCTGCACTGATTTAAACCATGACCTACACAACATGATGCATTCTTACCTAGACAGGATGCTCAAGAGCTGCCACCTCTCTGGTTCTGTCACTAGTCTTGGCTATGCCATTTCAATTCGGGGGAAACAGTTTAATGGCTGCCAAGGCAACTGACCTTCGTGATTCCTCTGGGAACATTGCCACTGCTGCCCTTGATTCTTATATGGGCGAAGTCTCCCATAGCCAGAGTCTCCTGATAGAATCTGTTTTAGAGTTTGCTCTCTGGGGTCTGATACTGGAGTGCAGATGCAGTCCTCACTCAGATATACCAGGGCTCCTGGAACGGTATCTCTCTAAAAGACCATGTAGCTTTCTTCCCATGGGCTGCTTGCCTTTCTAGGTGTGAATGGTTGGCCTCTCCATAGCTTCTATGGTAGTGTAACAATAGGCCCTTTCCTTTGAAATCCAGTTAGTCATATTTGTGCAAGAAGCTGATGTTTTTTGGCTTCCTGTCCCCCCACCATAAATGGTTAGTGAACCATTTATGAGCAAGCAAATGAGAGCTACTGACAGGTAAGTGATGGGCCCTGAGTCCCCTAGCCTTTGTACCTCCAGAAGCCTAATCCCCCCTTTTGCTTCTCTGAGAGCAGAACAGACACCCCTAAGAGGAGTTGCTCAGACATTTCAAAATAGGGAGCATGTAGTCAAGGGGACGGGGGGGGGGTCCACTCAGCTAGGACATCCCTGTTAATGGGTGCCCTCCCAAGGTCCCAGATCTGAGGGTGGTGATGGGGTGATGGTGGGCCCCAGGCAGCCCCAGAAGAGCAGCTTGGAGGAGTTGACAGATACAACAAGGATGAAGATGCTCTTGGCTAATGACCATTGGGCTGACACAGGTTTCCACAGATGCCTGAGCGACAGATGTGCTGTCTGCTCTCCCCACTCTCCATTAGCCACCACCACCCTGGGAAGATAACACGGATGGCTGCTTTGAATAAGACAGGCGTAGGCTGCCTTGGTGAGTAGCTAGGTCTGGAAATAAAACAGCAGGAATACTACCATTATGCTCCTTATCTAGCCGAGTGGTGGTCCCTGCACATATACACTGTCTGCTCCAGTGCAGACCCCAGTGTCTGTCTGATGCTCAGGCAGAAGGCTTAATGGGACTTGGTGAGTTGAAGGCGGAGTTCAGCAGAGACACATGCTGCACCAGCTATGTGGCCCTAACCCTGGGATAGCCGATCTGAGCCACCTCTCCCAAAGTCAAACTTGTTCACAGCCTCTGAGCTGCCCACGAGACCATGGGGCAAGGAGGCATAGTTTAAAATCCCTGCAGCGGGAAGGTGGGATCCACAGCACTGAGGCTGACCAGAAATACAGAAGAGTTTGCACCACTGAAACAGATACAGACCACACTACAATTAGCAGGGAAGGAAACCCCCTGCCTCTAAATTCACTACTGTTACCACCAAGGCATAAAATCACATGGTCTCCAAATGAAGACATCTAACCTTGATTCCAGTTTTCCCATTTTTTTTTTTGTTCAGTTTCTGTGTTCATGGCACAGAGTCCTTGCAGAGGGTGACTGAGTAGTGACAGCGACCCAGGAGTCTCTTCCCAGAAGGTCTTCCCACTACCTTAAGAGCTACACTCACCTTTGCTCACATTAGACTGTTTATTCATATTTCAATTCGATTTTACAAGTCAAGAATGGCTGATGAATTTACAAGAGAAGCTCTCTCCCATCTGTTGACACAACCAAGTGGGCCCCCAGCTTAATGAGCAGATCATGTGGTGAGTTGTGTTGTCAGGTTTCCTGATGGCAAGCCACCTAGGTCCTGGTGACATATTTTCAAACGCTCCCACATTTAAACAGGCAGTGTTTGGTCAGCATGTTGGTGTCAGATTTGCCCGAGGTGCTCTGACATCTTCATCAGAGGCGAGTTTAGCACCGTGGCTGCTGGACAGCGCCACACGCATCCCCTGCCTTCCATGTTCTGCTTGGAAACCAATGGAGTCCTCCAACACCATGGGCAGCTGTCTGTCAGCAGCAATGGGTACCCTGTGCCCTCCCTGCTCTCTCCTTTCCTCATGGGTACAGGGAGTCTCTTCCATGGTGCTGAGCACACATGCATCTCCTTCTGCACCTGATGTGCCCAGTTCATCCCATTGTTCCCTCTTCATACGCGAGAAGTAGATTTGAAAGAGATAGGATATCAAGAGTAAGACGGGGATCAATGGTAGAGCACGTATCTAGCATATACAGCCCCTGGGTTCAATACCCAGCCTCCTTTAAAAACAGAAGCGTGAGGCTAGACAGGTGGCTCACCCGTTAAGGGCTTCTGTTGCAAAGGACCTGAGTTCAGTTCCCAGCACCCACATAGTGGCTCAAAACCATTCATATATTCAGTTCCAGCGGATCCAAATCTTTCTTCTGGCCTCTGTGGGCACCAGGCGCATGTGTGATGCAATACACACATACAGGTAAAATATTAACACATATAAAATAAATCTTAAGGAAACAAAGAGAAGAGGAGAGAAGGGGTGGGTAGGTGTTGAGCTGGAAGTCTTCACTGATTTTCAGGAAATGCCAGACTGCCTCTATTCAGATTTCTCTTCTCTACTCCTTGCTATCTGACCCTCTTTGAGAGTTACACCCTCCCAGTGTGGTCCTGAGGTGTGAGGCAGAACATCCTGGTTGAGGGCTATTTGTGCATGTGGAGTTGGGGCTGGGTCTAGCCTCTGCCTCTGCCTCTTCTGTTACAGGCTGGCAGAATGTTGGTCCAGGATCAGGGACTGGAAAGCAGTAGAAACTATGGGCTGAAGGGAGGTTTTGTCCTATTCCCACTCAGTTCCCTCCAGGACTCTGTACCAGCCATACCCCATAATAAGCAGGGTGGGTACATCAGAAGAGATGGAAAATGCTGATCAAATGTGCTGTTTATTAACTGTTTTATTGCTTGTTGGGTGCTAAGTGCTAGTCTCTAGGGTCTGGGATGCAGCAGTAAATAAGATAGAAGGGCAGGTACTCCCATGAATTCTTGTGTGCATGGGTGTGTGCATTCAGGGTATATGAGCAGCTAGGGTATATGGGTATTCATTTTCAGCAGAAGTTCCAAAGTGGGATGCACACTTATATTTCAGATTCTACAAGGCTCTAAGACTGAACTTAGTGTTTGTAGAGAGTTAAAGTGTTGCAGACCACAGCCAGATTACCGTGGGCTATTTTTAGTCTCTTTGAAAGTCATTCATTGCTCATTCCTATGTCTAACCTAACAGTTTTGTGACTATACTAAAAAAACAAACCCACCAGCCTTTAATGTGTATTCTTAGCAAGCTACTAGCTTTGACCAATCCAAAAACTAAGATGGTCACCAGAGATCATCTGAGACCTCAATCGAGACCTTCTTAGTTGGCTTTGCTACAGTGCACTGCACCTACCCATTGTTTCCAAACGTTAATTTCCCCCTTTTCATGTATTTGTGATGTATTTGTGCATGTAAGTATGCATGCTCACATGCATGTAGGCACACGGGTGCCAGTATGCATGTGCATATGTAGGCACACCTGTGGAGGCCAACACCGATGGTCAAAGTATTTCTTGGTGACCCTCCATCATATTCACTGAGGTAAGGTCTCTTGCTGAACCCCAAAGCTTACCTATATGGCTAGGCTACCTAGGCAGCGTGCTCTGGCCATCCATCTCTGCATTCACATCACTGGGGTTACAGGAGGGCTGGCACACTCACCAGATGTTTATGTGGGCTCTGGGAACCCAAACTATCATCCTTATGACAATGGCTTGAGTGGCAAGCACTTCAACTACTGGCCCCTCACCCCAGCCCCTTGACCAATAGAGTTTAAAGGATTTTGATTTATCGCTTTCTTTGATCTGTTACTGTCTTAGGGTTTCCATTGCTGCGAAGAGACACCATGACCAAAGCAACTGTTAAAAAGGACAGCATTTAATTTGGGCTGGTTTACAGTTTCAGAGGTTCAGTCCATTATCATCAGGGAGGGAAATATGGCAGCATGTGGGCAGGCATGGTGCTGGAGCAGGAGCTCTGCATCTGAGGACAGGCAGAAGGAGACTGCCTTCTGCAGCCAGCCAGCAGGGGGCTCTCCCCAACCATGACTCACTTCCTCCAACAAGACCACTCCTCCTCATAGTGCCACTTCCCATGGGCCAAGCATATTCAAACCACCACATTTACTATAAAAACGTCAAGAGACTGTTGTTACCATATTGGAACATGGGGGCATGAAGAAACCTGAATCTGTGTTCCTAAGCCATGGACATTCCTGTTCTTGGCTCCAAAATAAACTATCATTTATGCTCTTTAAAACGAGAGCTGTGTCTTTGCATTGGCTGTTATGGTTCCCAAACTTAGGGCCCCAAGCACAACCCATTTGTCACCTGAATGTGCACCAGGTACCAGCGAGGAGCCTTTGTGTCCACCACCCAGCATGACCTCTTCAGATGGACGCTGGTGAGTTCTTTCTGGGGCTGCCAACTCCCTTAGTGGGAGGTCAATGTATTGTTTTTGGAAACTGTTTATTAGGATCTTGTTTATTGGATAGCTTTTGGGGTTTGCTTTCGAAACATTTGTTTTAAGGTGTCCATTTTGTTCATTTGGTTTAGAGGTGTCTTGGCTTCCCAGGATTTGGTTGGTTGTTGTCAGACCTCCGAAGGCATTTTGATTTGTTAATTTGTTAGTAGTCAGCCTGGTATCTGGCTGCTCCTCCAATATCGAATTTAAAGGACAGGGAATCTTTGGGGGAAAAAAAAAAAGCATTATTTGGTATTCCAGCTGGGTTTTATGCTTGATAACTGCTAATTCAAATTGCACGGGTTTCAAAAGAAAAAGAGGAGACTCTAAATAAAGATAACTTGACTTTGTGCTTTTCTCTATGGGGAGCATTTAATACCTCTAAATTGTTGTGTGTGTTAAATGAAATGTCCTAGGTAATAGGATTATAGATCATAAATGGGCAGCCTGCTTTAGCTGGATTTTAAACACATCTAAAGAAAAAAAAGAGAAAACTGGTAATTTGCAAATTAATAATAGTAACAACAATAGTTCTAAGTTAAAGAGAGTGTTAAAGATGAGTTCTGAAAACTCTGATGCAGTCCTGGTACTTGCCTACCCAACCTGACCTTACCTCTCCTTCATCTCCAAGCAGATTGTTCAGTATCAAAGGAAGTGACTGTTGTGGCTTCTTTGGGATAAAACCTAGAAGGAAAAGCAAAAAAAAAAAAAAAAAAAAAAAAAAAAAAAAAAAAAAAAAGAAAAATTCCATTTGGGAAGGTGGCCAACTCTGCTAATTAATTAGTTAACAGGGAAAGGTGGTCGTTCGATTTTGTGTAACACAGAATTGACCTTTCTCTCTTGAGCTTTGACCTTCCCCTCTTGCTAGGCCCTCCTTATAGCTTAGCAATATGAAGATGGAAGCTTCCTACTGTGTCTCTCCAGAAGGCACAGTATGTGTTGTATGTATTTGTGGCAGCTGTTTTCCTGTTATTTTATTTTTTAAAATTGTTCATTAATTTAATTAAATTAGCTAATTAAAAATTTAAACAATGATCCACTATCTAGCCCTAACTGTTCAGGAACTTGCTGTCTAAACTAGGCTGGTCTCAAAATTGCAGAGATCCACCTGGTTCTGTCTCTCTAGTCCTAGATGGGAAAGATGGCCTTGGTCCAGAAGATTAACCAGAAAAGGGATGCGTCCTTTAGTAAGGGATGCAGGAACTCTGTTCCAACAACCTGTGAAGCTATCATTTATCTGATACTTGGATGTCGTTTTGAGTGCTTTTATAGAAGGGGCGGAACAGGTTAGGGTAACAAAGGAGAGCGAATTCCAGGAGACTGTAAAAGAAAAGGGTCAAGCTGGAGGGTGGGCATGGTTAAAGTTGTCAGAGCAGATAAAACGATTCTGCCGGCTGCAGTGGACATCAGTTCTGTGGAGCAGAGCAAGGAAAGCCCAAACAAAGGATGTTTGAGAATACCGGAGTCAATAATAAGGAGGAATTTCTCTAAGAACGAATGAGCCCCCGAGAGGCGTAATCTTGGAACTCTCCCTGGGTGAGGCAAGCGTGAGAGCACTGTTGTTGTTGTTGTTGTCATTGTTGAGGGTTTCTATTCTAACTCCTAGGTTTGGGCAATGGAGAAGGGAGGCAGGAGCCTTTGTGGAGGCTCATATTTTATGTGTGAAGAATTCTGCAGTCTGGTGTGGATTTTCCTTTCACAACTAGCAGGAAGGACAATTCTGCCTGGTAAGGAAAACCAGGGTCCCTCTGGATCAACTCCATCTTCTGTTATGTCTTCTTGTTCCATCAAGTGATTGGGAACTAACCAGGGCCCCTGGGGCTGGAGAGTAAAGGGGAGGACTTTCTGATCGTCTCCTTGGTCCCCAGTACCCCTTATACTTAGTCTTTTGGTGGCTCTTTCAGTGGATAACTACAATCTGGGTCAGGAGTTCGGCAGTTGGAGCCTTGTTGGAGGAAGTGGGTCACTGGAGGAAGGACTTGAGAGTTTATAGCTTAGCCCCTCTTCCTGTCCACTCTCTTCTTCTTCTAAACCATTCACCTCTTACTCTGGCTGCCACACATTCCCTGCCACGATGGACTGTATCTCTTCAAACTGCAAGCCAAAATGAGCACTCGTCTCTGAAGCCAGGTCTTGTCGCATATTTGGTCAGAAGGAGAGGCATAGTGAATACTGCAGCCCCCTTCAGCTGCAAATGAAGAGAAGGATGTGTTGTAAGTGGGCCCTGGGGTGCCAAGAGTCCTCTACTCTTTTGGCTTGCAGCCCATGAGTGCAGGGTGTGCAATGAAGACAACCTCTAGGAGAGAGAGTTAACTTCAGCTTGCTGCTCCACTGGAAGGGCTCATAATAGCAGTGAAGGCAGGACAGCATAGAGCCAGAGCAGGAAGTTAAGAACCCACAACTTTTAACCACAGACACAGAAGCAGAAAAAGCCAACTGGATACCAGCAGAGGGCTATGAACTCTCAACGCTCCCCCCCCACACACACTCAGTGATGCCCTTCCTCCAGCAAGGTGTCACCACCTCCCCTACCAGCACTGCCAACTGTGGACCAAAAGTTAATTCCTGAGCCCATAGAGGACATTTCTTATTCCAGTTACCACAGTGGGAAAGGCATACCTGAAGGCTGTGTAGGTGTTAAGTCTTTGACAGCTTCCCGGGATGGGAGAGCTTTAAAAAAACAGTAAGCTCTGCCTTTCATGCAGATGTGTATGAGGGTCAGGGTGAACTCTTTGTACTCTAGGCCATAGTTGTCACTGGTCCAAGTTTGGGAATCTGGAGTCTGTTGAATCTACACGAACTGCCCAAGTGTACCTTAAAACTTATGGGCACTGATGTGTAGTGGGTTCGATGGTAGAGAGGAGGGCTGTGACATTTAGGAGATTAGATTTGTGACTAGAAATGTTTAGATTTCCTAATAAGAGCCGGGCCTGGGTAAGGCAGGAGCTGGCACCGTACTGATGGGCATCAATTTGAGTGCCCGACTTTTGTTCTTATGCAAGCTCGCTAGGCTCCTGGTCAGTAGCAGGCAGCCACTGCCCTAAGGCACAGAAGCCAGCCTTTAGCAGGTGCTATCAAGATGTTAAGAAAGGAAAGCCAACACTTTTAAGTGCCACCATGCTTTTGCCCCAGGAATCCTAGGGCCGTCCCTCCCTTATATGCTATACACAGGAGAAAATTCTTTTGAAGGTTGGGAAAGGATGCAGCTGGGGCCTTGGTGAGGGCCATTTGAGTCTGGAAGGCAGTGACAAAGGAAAGAGCCACTTAGTGGTTGGCATGCTGGTCTCATAAGGCCTTAAATAGAGGTTTGACAAAAGGTCCCTTTTGGTAGGAAATTTAGGAGGGTGACAGTATCCCGGAGGGACATGGGAAGGGAAGGACCTCAAAGGTGTAGGTGGATGAAGGTAGAGAAGGGTGTGTGAGCACAAGGAATTACCTAACGGATCCCCTGTCAAGTGGGCTTTTGGTTGAGGTAGAGCTTGGTCCTAACCAGGCTTAACTAGCACCTCGAAGCCTTGGGGAACATCCTGGAGGAAGGTAGCGTGGCAGGGAGTGTCTCTGGGTGGAATCTCTACTGTTGCTCTCCCAGATGAACTTCCTGGATTCCCAGATACCACAAAACCACAATCTTCTGCCACCAGTTTCCCACAACTGGTGCCCCTAACTGTATGCAGCTCCTTCTCATAGCTCTGCCAGATGAACACAGACAAGGGGTACTGGGAAATCTTGTGAAGTGTCTGGCACATACTGTGGCGGTGGGGACATTTAGAGGCAGCACTAAGGTGTTCGGCAGACCGGGGTTAAGGCCTGGTCCTTGGGTTTTCTTTCCCTACTTTCCTTAGCACCGAGAAGCCTGGCTGTGTGGTGGGCTTGGGCTTACTCTGCCCTCTTCAGGCTACTAAGCTGCTTCCTCCCACCCTACGTGGCTGAGCCTGACAGGATGGCCTCTCTGAAGATCACTGGCATTAGAATTTTATTGAATGAATGAGCGGAAAGGATGAATGAATCAAAAAGAAAGGAGTGATGGTAAATTAACCATGAGCCAGGAATCAAGTGCCTAGTGACACCCAGGCTGGGCTGGGCACAGAAGGGCCATATATACCATGAGCAGCTATGAAGAGCAGACAGCCTGGAGTAAGGAGCCTTGCTTGTTTAAAAGTCCCAGGGTCGACCCTCTTCTTTTGACCTTGTCCCCAAACACTCACTTTCTCTAAACGGTCCACCAGGGGGAAGTTGAAAGGTTCTTGTTCAAACCCTAATCAGACTGACTCTTTTTAGGTGTGCAGGGCCCCAACGACACGGGGAAGTGTCACACAGCTGGGTAGTATGGGCTCACGAGCTTGAGGTGGCATTGACTGTGATCCTGACCCAGAGAATCTGAGGGACTCAGTTTGTCTGCAGAATACGTCTGAGGCACGTGTTCCATCTGGTGGTAGTCACCATGGTTACCCGTGCCTTTCCAACAGAAGAGGTTTCTTGGGAAGTGGAGCTGTTTACATTTTCCCTTTCTACCCATGTAGGCTACACGTGGCCCCTGCCAGCTCTGCCCATTGCTCCTTGTTGGAGGACAGACAAGGTCTAGTTTTCGAGGCCTCCAGGGAGCCGAGGCCCAAATTTTATTGAATGAACTTAGTATATATCCTAACAGGTCAAAACTCCAGTGCAAAAAGTGCCACTTAAGGGACCAAGAACAACATCCAAGCAGGCATGGTGCAGGCAGAGCTGAGAGTTCTCCATCTTCATCTGAAGGCTGCTAGTGAAAGACTGACTTCCAAGCAGCTAGCATGAGGGTCTTAAAGCCCATACCCACAGTGACACACCTACTCCAACAAGGCTACACCTCCTAAAGGTGCCACACCCTGGGCCAAACATATACAAACCATCACACCACGTGACAGGAAGGGGAAAATGAGAGTCTCTTTGAGAGTGAGCTGGAGGGGGGAACCAGATATTGAATCCCTTCCTCACATCACTCACTAAAATGAATTCCAGGATCAAGGGAAGGAAATGCCAAGAAGGAAGCTGGAGAAGGGCTTCCCTGTGATCTGTGTACAGGGTGATCTTCCAAAAGAAGATACAAAAAGAGCAAATGATAACAGAAGGCTAGCTAGTGACAATCACAAGCTAAAAGCTTTCATTTGTCAAAACCTTAAAGAAAGCAAGAGGATGATTTATGGTCTGAGAAAAGACACTGGCGACAGAGTAACTGGCAGCCCCTGGAAGATGAGGACCAGAGATCTGGTGGGAATGGCAGAGGCTTGGCAGCACCGGCAAGTCACAGAACAGGTCTCCAGTATTGAGGTCTCCAGTTTCACTAGTTGCCAGGGAAACAAACTGCAGACATGAGCTGTCCCCGCTGGATTAACAAACCTGGGAGAGCTGACAATGCCATGTGTTGAAGATGTGATTTGTAGCTTTGCCTGGAATTTTCAGGTCAGGGACAAATTGTACAGCCACCTGGGAACACACAGTACCTTCTGGAAAGCTGAGTGATTATGTCCCCCAGGACTAAGCCATTCCTTGTCAGCATATCACCCAATAAAAATATCCCAAGTGTGTTGTGTATCAGAGACATGTATTTGATGCTTGTAACTTCACTGTTCATAGGAGAAAAAAAATCCAGAAAAGGGCCCATCAATAGGAGAAAAGTGTTAATAAATAGTGATGTCATCACACCGTGGAATACTACACGCCAGGTGCAAAGGACAGTGTGCACAGCATGGATAACTGTCAGCAAAACAAACTGTGGACAGAAGGCTCAAAAGATTCACAAGCCTGCAGCTGAGAAGTTACTCCACAATGCTTTATAGACCTGTGGTAGGGGAATAGGAAGGGAATAAAACAGAGGTTTGGTTTGGTTTTCTACTCAGTGTTTTTTGAGACAATGTATCATGAATTGTAGGCTGAATTGTCCTCTCAGTTGTTACATAGCTGAGGGTTGTGATCCTTCTGCTTCAGCTCCCAAATGATGGGATTACAAGCCTACACCACCACACCCAGTTGTGTGCTACTGCAGGTTACACCCAGGTCTTCAGGCACAACAAGCAAGTAATCTAGCAACTGAGTCACATGCCCAGTCTTAAGATTATTTTTGAGACAGGATCTTCCTGTTTTGTTGTTCAGCTCCAGGGTAGCTGAGATTAAATGTTTAGCTTACTGTGCCTGACTAGACCTAATAAAATTTCCTTCTTCTATCTAGCATCTGTTCAGGATCAATTAATTAATATACCCATCTGTCATTTCATCTCTTATTATCAACCTTTCTGCCAATTATCTATTATTATCTCTGTATATATTAAATTATATATCATCTACCAATTATCTATTATTTGTTATCTATCTATCTATCTATCTATCTATCTATCTATCTATCTATCTATCTATCTATCTATCTATCTATCCCCATTTATCTGTCATCTAGCTGCCCACCTTCCTACCTATTGATCATCTATCATCTATGTATCCATTATCTATTTGTGGCGGTTTGATGAGAACTGTTCTTCTCAGGCTCAGGTTTTGGGACATTTGAGGTGGTAGTAAGGAGGTGCAACCTTGAAGGAGGCAATACGCCACTGTGTGTGTGTGTGCGTGTGTGTGTGTGTGTGTGTGTGTGTCTTTGGGAGCTTTTAGTCTGCTTCTCTCCAGTTTCCTCTCTGTGTTCTGCATGTATCTGGAGATGGGTTGTTTCCTGCTTCTGCCAGAGAGCCTGCTGCTTGCTGCTATGCCTTTTGGGATTCTTATTCCTCTGGACCCGTAAACCCAAAATAAACTCCTTCATCCCTATGCTTCTTTGGACTATGGTGTTTTATCAAAGCAACTCTTTCTCTTAAGTCGCTCTGTTGTTTTTTGTTTGTTTGTTCTGTTTTTTTTTTTTTTTTTTAATCACAGCAACAGAAACACAACTAGGTGAGGGACTGGGGTAGTGAGGCCACTTAGACCCTTGTGTTCAAGGCCACTAAGGCTCTAGATTGGAGAGGGACATGAGGACGACAGAGGGTTCTTGGATGCAGATGCCAGCTTCCTGGGAGGGTGGGCTCTGGGGAAGGTTGGAAGGTGCCCTGGCTATGGGCTAGACCTGGGCATGCCTGGTCACTATCTTGGTCCAGGGAACCTCAACCAACTCTGGCATATCTGAGTGATAAGGCCAGGAGTGGGCTGCTGGTTTAAGCCCCAACAAGGTAAGGTATTCAGCTCGAGCTTTGCCTGCCCTTTTCTAGACATTCTTTTTTGTTCCACGTGTTTGTTTCAGGTGCTGCTTGGCACTGAGTTCCACACCGGTTTCCCTGGAGACGTTCACCAAGATGTTGCTGTTTTTTGGCAGGGATGGCTTTCTCCGGGCTCCCTCTTCCCAGTGAGCAGTGTGCCGAGGGGGTTTTGTTCAGTAGCATCTGGGGTGCTTCTTGCTTGCGCAGATGACTTTCAGGTGGCACTGTGTAGACACCTCTTGTGTGTTGTTATGGTGCTCTGGACACTCGTACCTACCCACCCCTTGGGAGAACATGCTCAGCACAGCTGGCTGAGGTGGCAAAGTCAGGTTTCCCCATTTTTGTTTTGAGACTTGCACTATTAGAAACCAGCCAGGGGTCACTTTGATCAGCGATGCCCTGCTGAAACACACACAGCAAAACACACAAATAATTTCCTAATCTCACTCTTACTATTGGCCTTTAAGAAAACCAGATTGTCCAATAACCCTGGGAGAAGGGAGGACAACAGCCCTCTCCTGGAGGTGTTGAAGGTGACCTATTTCACTAGTGGTGGTGGGGGCCCCTATGTCTGCTGAGCCATCTCATGGAGGAGTGCGCCCTCTGGTGTCCATATGAGGGATGGCAAGTGATCTTCTTTAGCCACTGCATGGCTATGAGCAGTGTCTGCCCCATTAGGAATAGCACTACTTCCTGCTCTGCTTCTTGCTCAAGTTCAGCCTTACATGAGGGGTTAGGTAGAGACTCGAAGCCCCCAGGAATATCTGAAGGCTGCTGTGAGTGTACTGGGTGTACCTCAGGTGGCTCACCAATGCTACCAAGCCACTAAGTTGTGTGCATTCATATGAGGCTGCTCTAGAGTTCCTTCCATATGTGTTATCCACATGGCTCTTGGCATATTTGTTGGCTCACATCTGACCTGGAGCAGGCTGCAAGTTGTCCATCACATGCGGACATTAGCACAGACAGTCTTGAGCCAGAGCTAGACCATGACACTCCCCTCATGGGCTCTTCAGCATTGAACCAGCACTTCTCTTGAGAAACAATGGGGTGATAAAGACAGCATTGAAACATTCTCTGAGCAGTGGCTCCAGGCACTCAGTGAAGAGTTGCTAGGGTGCCAGTCACTGATTCTGGGATTATCCAGGTAAGCCCCTCTTGGCTGGGAAGATGGGTCTGCAGTTTCTCCACTGCTGGTCCTTGGTCAGCCTGGGATCGGGGAAGGAGGACTGGGGAGTTACACTCTTGCCCTGGGGATCTCAGAGCTCTGAAACATCCCTTCTGTTGGCACAGTTCCCCTTGGGGCTTGTCTCACTTGGATCTCTAAAGAGCATCCATTCCAGTTCTTCCATTTTACACCCCCCTCCCCCAATCACAGGACTCACAGGCAAAGAGACACTGAGTGGTTCTGCTGCCTGGCAACAGCCACAGAGTCAAGTCTCAGACAAGAACAGCTAGCTCTTCAGGAGCCTTTCTGAAAAAAAATTATTTATTTATTCATGTAATGTATATGAGTACACTGTAGCTGTCTTCAGACACACCAGAAGAGGGCATTGGATCCCATTACAGATGGTTGTGAGCCACTATGTTGTTGCTGGGATTTGAACTCAGGACCTCTGGAAGAGCAGTCAGTGCTCTTAACCTCTGAGCCATCTCTCCACCTTTAATAAGGAGCATGGAGTCCCAACATTGCCAGCTGGTCACATAGGCCATGTTGGCTGGTGGCACAAGTGTAAAGGCATAGATCTCCACCACCATGAAGCCCTCCAACTGAACTTGTCACTTTCTCTATAATGTCAGGATTTTGGTCAACTGTCATGATGCTGGGAATTTATACTGACTGCACTTGGAAGTCTGAAGCAGGAAGATTAGGAGTTTGAGACCAGCTTGGCTATATGGCAAGACTCTGTATCAAAAACAAAACAACAAAACTAAACTAAAATCAAGTAAACAAAAGACCAAGGGCCGGGGCTGGAGTGGTAGATCTGTGGTTAAGAACCCTGGCTGCTCTTCCAGCAGACCTTGCTTCTAGTTCCAGAACCCATACAGTAGCTCACTACCATCCATAATTCCAGTCTGAGGGGATCCAATACCTTCTTCTGACCTCCACAGGGGCTGCAAACATGTGGTGCACAGACACACATGCAGGCAAAGCACCTGTGTGTACACGCACACATGCGCACACCCCTCAGTTAACTTCTTTTACAGATTCATTGTCCTTGCAGTACTGAACCACAACGGTTTTTCTGTTTTAGAGATTTTGCAGTTTATTTATTACTGTTGCTGTTGCTAATCATGGTGGCGTGTGTCAGCAGGATATGCTGAAGAGGTGTCGCTAGTGGGATCATGAGTTTAAGGCCAGCCTGGGATACGCATTGTTGGGATTGGAGAGATGCTCAGAGGTCAAGATCACTTACTGCTCTTACAGAGGACCCGAGTTCAATTCCCAGCACCCACATCAGGCAGCTTCTAGCCACCTGTAACCCCAAGTTCAGAGACTCTGATGGCCTCTTCTGGTCTCTGAGGGCACCTGGACACACGTGGTATATATGGAGATAAAAGCAGGCACACGTATACACATAAATAAAAAGAAATGATTTTTAAAAAAAAAAAGATTAGATAAGCTTTACTGTGTGAATTTGTTTGTGTATGTGTCGGGTAAGGGAAGGGCGTTCAGAGACCAGCAGATAACTAAGGGAGCAGTGCTCTTCACTCATCGTGTGCGTCCCAGGGATCGAACCCAGGTTGTCAGGCTTGGCAGAGGTGCCTTTAGCTACACTGAACTATTTTGCTGGTTTGAGTGGTTAATTTTAATTGTTTCTATCATTGGGAGAAAATGAGCTACTTGTGTGGATACATAATAAGCAGATGCTATCTCATATTGTAAAAGCCACTCTACTTGTTTTGCACCATTTGTATGCACGTGGTGGTATTATATACCATTTGTATATATGTGGTGGTATTAACTCTGGACTAAACTAAAATGTGACTGAGAAAGAA